>NC_091996.1:97359746-97583911 GCF_044704955.1 Pristiophorus japonicus
GGAGGGAAGGAGAGAAGGGGGGGGAGGGAAGGAGAGAAGGGGGGGGGAGGGAAGGAGAGAAGGGGGGGGGAGGGAAGGAGAGAAGGGGGGGGGAGGGAAGGAGAGAAGGGGGGGGAGGGAAGGAGAGAAGGGGGGGGGAGGGAAGGAGAGAAGGGGGGGAGGGAAGGAGAGAAGGGGGGGAGGGAAGGAGAGAAGGGGGGGGAGGGAAGGAGAGAAGGGGGGGGAGGGAAGGAGAGAAGGGGGGGGAGGGAAGGAGAGAAGGGGGGGGAGGGAAGGAGAGAAGGGGGGGGAGGGAAGGAGAGAAGGGGGGGGAGGGAAGGAGAGAAGGGGGGGGAGGGAAGGAGAGAAGGGGGGGGAGGGAAGGAGAGAAGGGGGGGGAGGGAAGGAGAGAAGGGGGGGAGGGAAGGAGAGAAGGGGGGGAGGGAAGGAGAGAAGGGGGGGAGGGAAGGAGAGAAGGGGGGGAGGGAAGGAGAGAAGGGGGGGAGGGAAGGAGAGAAGGGGGGGGAGGGAAGGAGAGAAGGGGGGGGAGGGAAGGAGAGAAGGGGGGGGAGGGAAGGAGAGAAGGGGGGGGAGGGAAGGAGAGAAGGGGGGGGAGGGAAGGAGAGAAGGGGGGGAGGGAAGGAGAGAAGGGGGGGGAGGGAAGGAGAGAAGGGGGGGGAGGGAAGGAGAGAAGGGGGGGGAGGGAAGGAGAGAAGGGGGGGGAGGGAAGGAGAGAAGGGGGGGGAGGGAAGGAGAGAAGGGGGGGGAGGGAAGGAGAGAAGGGGGGGGAGGGAAGGAGAGAAGGGGGGGGAGGGAAGGAGAGAAGGGGGGGGAGGGAAGGAGAGAAGGGGGGGGAGGGAAGGAGAGAAGGGGGGGGAGGGAAGGAGAGAAGGGGGGGGAGGGAAGGAGAGAAGGGGGGGGAGGGAAGGAGAGAAGGGGGGGGAGGGAAGGAGAGAAGGGGGGGGAGGGAAGGAGAGAAGGGGGGGGAGGGAAGGAGAGAAGGGGGGGGAGGGAAGGAGAGAAGGGGGGGGAGGGAAGGAGAGAAGGGGGGGGAGGGAAGGAGAGAAGGGGGGGGAGGGAAGGAGAGAAGGGGGGGGAGGGAAGGAGAGAAGGGGGGGGGAGGGAAGGAGAGAAGGGGGGGGGGGGGGAAGGAGAGAAGGGGGGGGGAGGGAAGGAGAGAAGGGGGGGGAGGGAAGGAGAGAAGGGGGGGGAGGGAAGGAGAGAAGGGGGGGGAGGGAAGGAGAGAAGGGGGGGGAGGGAAGGAGAGAAGGGGGGGGAGGGAAGGAGAGAAGGGGGGGAGGGAAGGAGAGAAGGGGGGGGAGGGAAGGAGAGAAGGGGGGGGAGGGAAGGAGAGAAGGGGGGGGAGGGAAGGAGAGAAGGGGGGGGGAGGGAAGGAGAGAAGGGGGGGGAGGGAAGGAGAGAAGGGGGGGAGGGAAGGAGAGAAGGGGGGGAGGGAAGGGAAGAGGAAGGGGGGGAGGGAAGGAGAGAAGGGGGGGGGAGGGAAGGAGAGAAGGGGGGAGGGAAGGAGAGAAGGGGGGGGAGGGAAGGAGAGAAGGGGGGGAGGGAAGGAGAGAAGGGGGGGGAGGGAAGGAGAGAAGGGGGGGGAGGGAAGGAGAGAAGGGGGGGGAGGGAAGGAGAGAAGGGGGGGGAGGGAAGGAGAGAAGGGGGGGAGGGAAGGAGAGAAGGGGGGGAGGGAAGGAGAGAAGGGGGGGAGGGAAGGAGAGAAGGGGGGGAGGGAAGGAGAGAAGGGGGGAGAGGAAGGAGAGAGGGGGGAGGAGGGGAAGGAGAGAAGGGGGGGAGGGAAGGAGAGAAGGGGGGAGGGAAGGAGAGAAGGGGGGGAGGGAAGGAGAGAAGGGGGGGGAGGGAAGGAGAGCAGGGGGGGGAGGGAAGGAGAGCAGGGGGGGGAGGGAAGGAGAGAAGGGGGGGGAGGGAAGGAGAGAAGGGGGGGAGGGAAGGAGTGGGGGGGGGGCCAGGAGGAGAGAGGGGCCCCCCTCCTTACAGGTCGCTCCTCCCGCCCCTCCTCATCTCACCCTCTCACCATATCCTTCTATTTTCACTCGTGTTTATCCAGCTTCCCCTTAAACGCGCCGGATGTACAGTCTGCTGCAGATGAACGGAACCATCCAGCCCGGTGGAAAGGCCGACTGTTAACGTACCCGACATTCTCTTGAAGAAGGGCTCGGTGCTGCCGTTCATGCAGAGTTTGACGGCGGTCTGCATCATGCGCATGATCACCCCGGCGGTATGTTCATCGTTCTCCAGCTCACCTGCTGACTGGACCAGCACAGGACCGAGGTTACACATCAACAGGGATCAGCGAGAGAGGAGCAGTGGGCAGATCCGCTGCCTCGGCACTGAAGGTCGGAATCGGCAATCACGGTGTCGGCCATGGCTCAACGGGCAGCACTTTCCCGCCTTTGGTTGTGGGGTCAAAGTCCCACTCCAGAGAATTGTGCCTATAAATCCCGGCTGACACTCCCGGTGCGGCACCGAGGGAGCGCCGCACTGCCGGAGGGGCGGCACCGAGGGAGCGCCGCACTGCCGGAGGGGCGGCACCGAGGGAGCGCCGCACTGCCGGAGGGGCCGTCTTTCGGATGAGACAATTAACCCAGGCCGCAGCCTATAACCATGTTATCTGATGGCTGCTTTAACTTCCCAGAGAGCCGAATAACCAGAGGACACAGATTCAACATAATTGGCAAGGGAGGAGACTTTTGTTTACACAGTGAGTTGTGATCGGGAACACGCTGCCTGAAAGAAAGCAGATTGAATAGTAACTTTCAAATGGGCAGCTGGATAAATTAGCAGGGCGCCCGGACACAGAGCTGGGGATGGGGGGGGGGGGCAGAGGGACTGATCGGATCGCTCGTTCACAGATGTGCCGAACGGCCTCTTTCTGTGCTGCAGGATTCTATGACAGCTGGGGAAGGTCCATACAGCACAGAGGCCGTAAGGACTGGACAGGGGAGCTCGTCGCCGAGAGCGTGCAGAAACCAAGCGCAGGCAGCGGAAGGAGAGTGCGGCAAACCAGTCCCACCCTCCCCTTCCCTCAACCACTGTCTGTCCCACCTGTGACAGGGACTGTGGTTCCTGTATTGGACTGTTCAGTCGCCTGAGATCTCACTTTTAGAGTGGAAGCAAGTCTTCCTCGATTCCGAGGGACTGCCCATGATGATGACGATGAGAGGGGGAGCGGAGCAGAGTTGCTCAGGTAACCGGAAAAACGCAGTCACCTCTGGCGGGGAGATTATTCATGTTGCCTCGACCACCACCTGTTTTGGCCGTGCCTGTGACCCCTGAACCGCACTGCCTCATTTACATCGCCCTTCCGCGTTGACAGGGAGAGGTGTGGCCAACACCTCAGTCTTCCTGGATGGTCAAGGGTTTTCTCTGAGAGACACGCTGGCGGTGGCCATCATACTTACAGACAGCACTCCATCTTCACTGATGACCAGGTAGCCCAGCTGGTCTGGGATTCTCTCGAGCCCTTGAGTCAAAGCAGAAGCCTGGTGACAACCACAAATAAATACAGAATCAGCAACAACTAAAAATAAAAGGGTTGGGTTGCAAGCTACCAAGCACCAGTCTGAACAGTGGACATTGAAAAGCACCAGTAACATCCGGGCTTTAGAGGGAATGCAATGGACATTCACGAGGTGGATCACTGCTGTTACACGCTCGAGCAATAACGAAAAGATAGGACTTACATCGAATGTACGGCACAGAAATAGGCCATTGGGCCCAAACAGTCTGTGCCAGCGTTTATGCTCCACTTGAGCCTCCTCCCCTCTTTCCTCATCTAGCTCTATCGGCAGAACCCTCTGTGAGGAGTGACACTCACAGGAGGGAAGGGTGCAAAATGACTTTGTACACTCCTGAAGCTGCCTGAAAGTGCATTAAATCCATGCAAATCCGCAAATGGGAGCATTGTTATATCTTGCAGCCAGTGTGCTTGAAATAAGCAGAATATTAAAGCAAAGACTGCACAGCTTCAGTGTTAGACGTGGCTCAGTTGCACCACACCTGCCTGAGTCAGCAGGTCATGGGTTTGAATCCCACTCCAGGGACTCACGTAAATCCAGGCCAACACTCCCAGTGCAGTGTTGAGAGAGTGCCACACTGTCGGGGGGCAGTACTGAGGGAGAGCCGCACTGTCGGAGGGGCGGTACTGAGGGAGCGCCGCACTGTCGGAGGGGCGGTACTGAGGGAGCCCCGCACTGTCGGAGGGGCGGTACTGAGGGAGCCCCGCACTGTCGGAGGGGCGGTACTGAGGGAGCCCCGCACTGTCGGAGGGGCGGTACTGAGGGAGCCCCGCACTGTCGGAGGGGCGGTACTGAGGGAGTGCCGCACTGTCGGAGGGGCGGTAACTGAGGGAGCGCCGCACTGTCGGAGGGGCGGTAACTGAGGGAGCGCCGCACTGTCGGAGGGGCGGTACTGAGGGAGCGCCGCACTGTCGGAGGGGCGGTACTGAGGGAGCGCCGCACTGTCGGAGGGGCGGTACTGAGGGAGCCCTGCACTGTCGGAGGGGCTGTACTGAGGGAGCGCCGCACTGTCGGAGGGGCGGTACTGAGGGAGCGCCGCACTGTCGGAGGGGCGGCACTGAGGGAGCGCCGCACTGTCGGAGGGGCGGCACTGAGGGAGCGCCGCACTGTCGGAGGGGCGGTACTGAGGGAGCGCCGCACTGTCGGAGGGGCGGTACTGAGGGAGCGCCGCACTGTCGGAGGGGCGGTACTGAGGGAGAGCCGCAATGTCGGAGGGGCGGTACTGAGGGAGCGCCGCACTGTCGGAGGGGTGGTACTGAGGGAGCCCCGCACTGTGGTACTGAGGGAGCGCCGCACTGTCGGAGGGGCGGTACTGAGGGAGCGCCGCACTGTCGGAGGGGCGGTACTGAGGGAGCGCCGCACTGTCAGAGGGGCAGTACTGAGGGAGCGCCGCACTGTCGGAGGGGCAGTACTGAGGGAGCGCCGCACTGTCGGAGGGGCAGTACTGAGGGAGTGCCGCACTGTCGGAGGGGCAGTACTGAGGGAGCACCGCACTGTCGGAGGGGCAGTACTGAGGGAGTGCCGCACTGTCGGAGGGGCAGTACTGAGGGAGCGCCGCACTGTCGGAGGGGCAGTACTGAGGGAGCGCCGCACTGTCGGAGGGGCAGTACTGAGGGAGCGCCGCACTGTCGGAGGGGCAGTACTGAGGGAGCCCCGCACTGTCGGAGGGGCGGTACTGAGGGAGCAAGTCTTTCTCCTACGGTTGCAGCCTGCTGACCTTTGACCTCCCGCCCCCGAGGATGGCGGACCAAAGACTTCCAGCAGTGCCGCCTTCCCCGGGGGTCCCTCTCGCCGGGGGGAGGGGAGCCGAGCCGCTCCATGCCCTCCCCCGGTGCCCGGACGCACTCACCATGGCCGCCGCTCCCGATCGCCGCCGTCCGCACAACCGCCCTCCGTCACCTGACCCCCCGCAAACTCCGCCCCCAGCCACGCCTGATTGGCTCCGATCCGCCCCTCCTCATTACCATTGGTCCGATCGGACGTCGATTATAATCCGAACCCCGCCCGCCACGCTGCCTGATTGGCTGACAGGGCACACGCTGCACGCCGTCCGATTGGTCCGATCGGACATCAATTATAATCCAAACCCCCCCCCCCCCCCCACGCCCGGCCCAAGCTGATTGGCTCTGAGCCGCCGTTCCTCGTTACCATTGGTCGGCGCATAAGTCAATTATACCCCGAACCCCGCCCCCAGCCCCGCCTGATCAGCTGACAGGGTGCACGCTGCACGCCATACGATTGGTCCCATCGGTCGTCAATTATCACTCATACTTCCCGCCCCCCCCCCTGATTGGCTGACATGGCTCACGTTGCACGCCATGCAATTGGTCGCAGCGTACGTCAATTTGAACCCAATCCCCGCCCTGGCCCCGCCTGATTGGCTCTAATCCGCCCCACCTCCTTACCATTGGTCCGCTCGTACGTCAATTATAATCCGAATCCCACCCGCCCTTATGCAGGAGTATTGATTAAAAATGGAATCAATCCTTGAAACTATCTCAGTCTCAAAAATAAACAGTCGCCCTGAAATAATCAAATGGTTTGCACCCCGTCTCGCATCAGCCATCGCCTCCTGTGCTCGCTGACCGACATTGGTCCCGGCTCAGCGACATCTCATAGAAACATAGAAACATAGAAAATAGGTGCAGGAGTAGGCCATTCGGCCCTTCTAGCCTGCACCGCCATTCAATGAGTTCATGGCTGAACATGCAACTTCAGTACCCCATTCCTGCTTTCTCGCCATACCCCTTGATCCCCCGAGTAGTAAGGACCTCATCTAACTCCTCAAATTGAAAAAACTCATCCTGTGTTCAAATCCTTCCATGGCCTCGCCCCCTCGCCCCCTCCCTATCTCTGTAACCTCCTCCAGCCCCACCACCCTCTGCGATATCTGCCCTCCTCTAATCCTGGCCTCTTCGGTATCCCTGATTTTAACTGTGCCCCCATCGGCGGCCGTGCCATCAGCTGCCTGGGCCCCGAGCTCTGGAGCTCCCTCCCTCAACCTCTCCGCCTCGCTCTCTCCTCCTTTAATACGCTCCTTAAAACCTGCCTCAGTGACCCAAGCTTTCGGTCACCTGCCCAAATAGCTCCTCATGTGGCTCGGTGTCAAATTGTGTCTGATAATCGCTGCTGGGAAGCGGCCTGGAACGTTTTATTGTGTTAAAGGCGCTATATAAATGCAGGTTGTTGTATGGGAGGTGTACTTAAGGATCTGCTTTTAGACAGGCAGTTGCAGATCTGATCGTAGCCACCGTACACTTGAAAAATCAGCCTTAATGTAAAATTCAAGGCTCTCATTCCTGATAAAGGACGGTGGGCTCCTTGAGCCATCAGCTGAACTTCCCATTGTGCTGTAAAAAGGTGTGAATTTTACCCACTCCCCCCCCCTAAAAAGAATGGTCGAACCCATTCTCCACAGCCGTCCAATGGAGAGTAACAGGGCCTCAGCAGGCTGCACCATGTCGTCTCTACAGTACGGGGGTGGTCAGGTCCCATGCAGCTCCAAAGAGGTGTGAGTTCTCCTCTACTCCCCTAAGGAAGGAATGGGAGAGCCCATTGCGGCCAGCAGCCCGCTAGAGAGAAAACAGGGCGTCAGCGGGCTGCACCATGTATATGGGGGTGGTGCTGGTGGTGGGGGGGATCAGATTGAGCAGCGCGCGGCCGCCATGTTGGCGATTTTGGCGGGAAGCCGCCGCCTGCTGCCGCCATCTTGGTGATGGCGGGATGGAAGCCGGCGGCCGTGGGTTGGATTTATTTGTGTTTTTCGGGGCTGGGTCCGCCGGCTGGAACCGCTGCTGTGGTAAAAGGGAGGGGGAGGGATGGTGGGGTTTGTGCCGCTTTCCCGAGCCGGGCCTAGCCGGGCCCCACACACACACCGTCTGAGGGAGCTGGCGCCTCCGCCCCCGGGCCGGGCCGGGCCGGGCTCCGACACTCTGGCAGCAGGCCGCCTTTCAGGGCCCCGAGCTTCGCTTTACTTTCCTGGCACATTTTAAACGTGAGTTTAAAAAAAATATATAAGCTTTATAAAAAAGATATTGCTTGCTATATTTAACTTTGGTTAGTTCGCTTAATACCCAGCTGACAGTGGGTTTATCACAAAAAGTCAACATTTTACATCCCACTGTCAATCCAGCACCTGTCAGCATTTTAAATTCATCAAATTCACTTCTTAAAAAATACACAAACAATTTTTTCCAGTTACATTCGGCGGGAGAGCTGTTTGTCGGCCGGCACCGACACGATGGGCCGAATGGCTCCTTGTTGTGCGAGGCCCCCTGGGGAAGAGTGACCATAATATGGTCGAATTCTTCATTGAGGTGGAGAGTGACACAGTTAATTCAGAGACTAGGGTCCTGAACTTAAAGAAAGGTAACTTCGATGGTATGAGACATGAATTGGCTAGGATAGACTGGCGAATGATACTTAAAGGGTTGACGGTGGATAGGCAATGGCAGACATTTAAAGATCACATGGATGAACTTCAACAATTGTACATCCCTGTCTGGAGTAAAAATAAAATGGGGAAGGTGGCTCAACCGTGGCTAACAAGGGAAATTAAGGATAGTGTTAAATCCAAGGAAGAGGCATATAAATTGGCCAGAAAAAGCAGCAAACCTGAGGACTGGGAGAAAGTTAGAATTCAGCAGAGGAGGACAAAGGGTTTAATTAGGAGGGGGGGAAATAGAGTATGAGAGGAAGCTTGCTGGGAACATAAAAACTGACTGCAAAAGCTTCTATAGATATGTAAAAAGAAAAAGATTAGTGAAGATAAATGTAGGTCCCTTGCAGTCAGATTCAGGTGAATTTATAACGGGGAACAAAGAAATGGCAGACCAGTTGAACAAATACTTTGGTTCTGTCTTCACGAAGGAAGACACAAATAACCTTCCGGAAATATTAGGGGACTGAGGGTCTAGCGAGAAGGAGGAACTGAAGGAAATCCTTATCAGGCGGGAAATTGTGTTGGGGAAATTGATGGGATTGAAGGCCGATAGTCTGCATCCCAGAGTACTTAAGGAAGTGGCCCCAGAAATAGTGGATGCATTGGTGGTCATTTTCCAACATTCAATGGACTTTGGATCAGTTCCTATGGACTGGAGGGTAACTAATGTAACACCACTTTTTAAAAAAGGAGGGAGAGAGAAAACAGGGAATTATAGACCGGTCAGCCTGACATCGGTAGTGGGTAAAATGATGGAATCAATTATTAAAGACGTAATAGCAGCGCATTTGGAAAGCAGTGACAGGATTGGTCCAAGTCAGCATTGATTTATGAAAGGGAAATCATGCTTGAAAAATCTTCTGGAATTTTTGAGGATGTAACTAGTAGAGTGGACAAGGGAGAACCAGTGGATGTGGTGTATTTGCACTTTCAAAAGGCTTTTGACAAGGTTCCACACAAGAGATTAGTATGCAAAATTAAAGCACATGGTATTGGGGGTAATGTATTGACATGGATAGAGATCTGGTTGGCAAGACAGGAAGCAAGAAGTAGGAATAAACGTGTCCTTTTCAGAATGGCAGGCAGTGACTAGTGGGGTACCGCAAGGTTCAGTGCTGGGCCCCCAGCTATTTACAATATAAGTTAAATATTTGAACAAAGGAATTGAGTGTAATATCTCCAAGTTTGCAGATGACACTAAGCTGGGTGGCGGTGTGAGCTGTGAGGAGGATGCTAAGAGGCTGCAGGGTGACTTGGACAGGTTAGGTGAGTGGGCAAATGCATGGCAGATGCAGTATAATGTCGATAAATGTGAGGTTATCCACTTTGGTGGCAAAAACAGGGAGGCAGAATATTATTTGAATGGTGACAGATTAGGAAAGGGGGAGATGCAATGAAACCTGGGTGACATGGTACATCAGTCATTGAAAGTTGGCATGCAGGTACAGCAGGCGGTGAAGAAGGCAAATGGCATGTTGGCCTTCATAGCGAGGGGATTTGCGTAAAGGAGCAAGGAGGTCTTACTGCAATTGTACAGAGCCTTGGTGAGGCCACACCTTGAATATTGTGTTGAGTTTTGGTCACCGATACTGAGGAAGGACATTCTTGCGATTGAGGGAGTGCAACGAAGGTTCACCAGACTGATTCCCGGGATGGCGGGACTGACATATGAAGAAAGACTGGATCAACCAGGCTTATGTTCACTGGAATTTAGAAGAATGAGAGTGAATTTCACAGAAACATAGAAATTTCTGACGGGATTGGACAGGTTAGATGCAGGAAGAATGTTCCCGATGTTGGGGAATATCAGAACAAGGGGTCACAGTCTAAGGATAAGGGGTAAGCCATTTAGGACCGAGATGAGGAGAAACTTCTTCACCCAGAGAGTTGTGAACCTGTGGAATTCTCTTCCACAGAAAGTTGTTGAGGCCCATTCATTAAATATATGCAAAAGGGAGTTAGATATGGCCCTTATGGCTAAAGGGATCAAGCGGTATGGAGAGAAAGCAGGAAAGGGGTATTGAAGTTGCATGATCAGCCATGATCTTATTGAATGGTGGTGCAGGTTCGAAGGGCCGAACGGCCTACTCCTGCACCTATTTTCAATGTTTCTAGGCTGTAGATTTCTGTGACTTGTAGACTGTCGGAGCGGCAGTAGTGAGGGAGCGCCACACTGTCAAAGGGGCAGTACTGAGGGAGTGCCGCACTGTTGGAGGGGCTGTACTGAGGGAGCGCCACACTGTCGGAGGGGCTGTACTGAGGGAGTGCCACACTGTCGGAGGGGCAGTACTGAGGGAGCGCCGCACTGTCGGAGGGGCAGTACTGAGGGAGCGCCGCACTGTCACAGGGGCAGTACTGAGGGAGCACCGCACTGTCGGAGGGGCAGTACTGAGGGAGCGCCACACTGTCGGAGGGGCGGTACTGAGGGAGCGCCACACTGTCGGAGGGGCAGTACTGAGGGAGCGCCGCACTGTCACAGGGGCAGTACTGAGGGAGCGCTGCACTGTTGGAGGGGCAGTACTGAGGGAGCACCGCACAGTCGGAGGTGCTGTACTGAGGAAGCTCCGCACTGATGGAGGGGCAGTACTGACAGAGAGTCGCACTGACGGAGGGGCAGTACTGACGGAGAGCCGCACTGATGGAGGGGCAGTACTGACGGAGAGCCGCACTGAGGGAGTGCCGCACTGTCAGAGGGGCAGTACTGAGGGAGCGCCGCACTGACGGAGGGGCAGTACTGAGGGGGTGCCGCACTGTCGGAGGGGCAGTACTGAGGGAGCGCCGCATTGACGGAGGGGCAGTACTGAGGGAGCGCCGCACTGTTGGAGGGGCTGTACTGAGGGAGCGCCACACTGTCGGAGGGGCTGTACTGAGGGAGCGCCACACTGTCGGAGGGGCAGTACTGAGGGAGCGCCGCACTGACGGAGGGGCAGTACTGAGGGAGCGCCGCACTGTCGGAGGGGCTGTACTGAGGAAGCACCGCACTGATGGAGGGGCAGTACTGACGGAGAGCCGCACTGACGGAGAGGCAGTACTGACAGAGAGCCGCACTGACGGAGGGGCAGTACTGAGGGAGCGCCGCACTGTCGGAGGGGCAGTACTGAGGTAGCACCGCACTGTCGGAGGGGCAGTACTGAGGGAGCGCCGCATTGTCGGAGGGGCAGTACTGAGGGAGTGCCGCACTGTTGGAGGGGCGCTACTGAGGGAGCTCCGCACTGTTGGAGGGGCGGTACTGAGGGAGTGCCGCACTGTCGGAAGGGCGGTACTGAGGGAGCGCCGCACTGTCGGAGGGGCAGTACTGACGGAGAGCCGCACTGTCGGAGGGGCAGTACTGAGGGAGCGCCGCACTGTCGGAGGGGCAGTACTGAGGGAGTGCCGCACTGTAGGAGGGGCTGTACTGAGGGAGTGCCGCACTGTCGGAGGGGCGGTACTGAGGGAGTGCCGCACTGTCGGAGGGGCGGTACTGACGGAGAGCCGCACTGTCGGAGGGGCAGTACTGAGGGAGTGCCGCACTGTCGGAGGGGCAGTACTGAGGGAGCGCCGCACTGACGGAGGGGCAGTACTGAGGGAGCGCCGCACTGTCGGAGGGGCAGTACTGAGGGAGCGCCGCACTGACGGAGGGGCAGTACTGAGGGAGTGCCGCACTGTCGGAGGGGCGGTACTGAGGGAGCGCCGCACTGTCGGAGGGGCGGTACTGACGGAGAGCCGCACTGTCGGAGGGGCAGTACTGAGGGAGCGCCGCACTGTCGGAGGGGCAGTACTGAGGGAGCGCCGCACTGTCGGAGGGGCAGTACTGAGGGAGCGCCGCACTGTCGGAGGGGCTGTACTGAGGGAGCGCCACACTGTCGGAGGGGCAGTACTGAGGGAGTGCCGCACTGTCGGAGGGGCAGTACTGAGGGAGTACCGCACTGACGGAGGGGCAGTACTGAGGGAGTGCCGCACTGACGGAGGGGCAGTACTGAGGGAGTGCCGCACTGACGGAGGGGCAGTACTGAGGGAGTGCCGCACTGTCGGAGGGGCAGTACTGACGGAGAGCCGCACTGTCGGAGGGGCAGTACTGAGGGAGTGCCGCACTGTCGGAGGGGCTGCACTCGGATCATTGTTCCCGACGCTCTGGCAGCAGGTCGGTGCAATCGGTCCTGTGCTCTCGGGCAGCACTCTGCTTCTCCCTAAAATCACAGGATTTCCGACCTCCCTACCCCAGCAATTCCCAGGTTAAAAAGCACGATGCTTCTCCTTGGGATGGGACACTGGGCTGTAAGTCTATTCTCAGGGTGTTCTCACCCAGCACTCAGCCTCAAAATCATCCCCGAGATCGTTGGCATCATTTTGGTTTACACATTCCGCGGGAGAGACTGATGGTTCCAGAAGCTGCAGCTTTGAACTGCCGGAATACAGGAGCAGGAGGAGGACATTCAGGCCCTCGAGCCTGCTCCTCCATCCAATGGCTGATCTGTGACCTAACTCCACCCACCCACCTTTGGTCCAGATCCCTTAATACCTTTGGTTAACAGAAAGCTAGCAATCTCAGATTTAAAATTAACAATTCATCTCGTATCAACTGCCCTTTGCTGAAGAGAGTTCCAAACTTCCACCACCCTTTGTGTGTAGAAGTGTTTCCTAATTTCACTCCTGAAAGGTCTGGCTCTAATTGTTAGACTGTGCTCCCTAAGTCCTAGAATCCCCAACCGGCCAAAATAGTTTCTCTCTATCTACCCTATCCGTTCCCCATAATATCATGAAAACTTTGATCAAATCACCCCTTAACCTTCTAAATTCTAGAGAATACTGTAATGTCTGTAAGCTGGTAATGTTTGCAGCGCCACACTGTGGATGTGGACGTATTGTGTACTGCAACTGCAGGGTTAATAATAAACAGAACCAGGCAATTCCGGAGGTTTCCGAGAGAGCTGCCTGCCATGTAGGAAGCTGTGTGTGCTTGTGCTCTGTGAAGATATCACATTTGGCGGCGTGATGGGATTTTTCGGATGATTTAAAGCTTAAATTTTGTTGGTGAAGGATTCAGCCAGCCGACAGAGAGACTTTGGAAGTTTCTGTCTTTGGAAAAAAGCTACAAAATCCGAGGTAAAATACAGCACACGGTGTGAACAGCTAGAGATTAAAATGGCAAGTGTAATTGGACATATCTAAGGAGATTAAGCTAGCATGTGATGACTCTCCGTATGGAGTTGGGGCAGTGATCTCTCATGTATCACGGAGTGGGGAGGAGAGACCAATTGCTTTTGCTTCACGCACTCTCAGTGCCAGTGAGAGTAATTATGTGCAAATTGAAAGGGAAGCTTTGGCATTAATATTTGGGGTCAAGAAGTTTCACAAATACTTATATGGTCGTAAGTTTACCATCGTTACGGACC
Source organism: Pristiophorus japonicus (assembly GCF_044704955.1). Classification (NCBI taxonomy): domain Eukaryota; kingdom Metazoa; phylum Chordata; class Chondrichthyes; family Pristiophoridae; genus Pristiophorus; species Pristiophorus japonicus. The sequence continues at coordinate 97,373,081 of NC_091996.1, forward strand.
ATAAGCCCCTAACAGCAATCCTCCATCCAAAGTCCCCAGTTCCAACATTAGCTACAGCCCGAATGCAGAGATGGGCTTTGATTTTGTCAGCATATACATATGATATTGAATACAGACGATCAGCTGATCACAGTAATGCTGATGCAATATCTAGATTGCCTTCCCCATCACAAGTTACACCCGATAGGGAAGAAGTGTTTTATTTTTCATACATTGATGAACTGCCAGTCACAGCTGAAGAGATTGGTAGAGCAACCAAACGTGACCCAGTGATGTCAAAGGTGTGTGATTATATTGCAAATGGATGGCCAAACCAGGTAACAGACAAAGATACACATCCATTCTTCATTCGTAGGAATGAATTATCAGTCGATAAAGATTGTATCATGTGGGGTGCAAGAGTGATTATACCAAATAAATTCAGGTCCAAATTATTAGGAGACCTCCATGACCAGCACCTGGGAATGTGCTTGACCAAGAGTTTTGCATGCAGTTACTTATGGTGGCCAGGTCTTGATAAAGATATAGAGTACATCGTGAGTCCGAGTACGACATGTCAACCGGTAAGCAAGCAACCACCACCAGTACCATTACAGCCATGGAAATGGCCTCCCAGGGTGTGGCAAAGGCTACATATTGATTTTGCTGAGTTGGGACAACAATTGTTCATTGTGATTGATAGCCATTCGAAGTGGGTTGAGGTGTTTCCAATGTGGAAAATAACAACAAGTAAAACATTGGACATTTTGCGAAAATTATTTTCTTCATTTGGCCTCCCTGAAGAGATTGTTTTGGATAATGGACCACAATTTCGTTCAGAAGGATTTGCACAATTCACGAGCAAAAATGGTGTGAAACATACCAAGATTCCACCATACCATCCTGCTTAAAATGGTGCTGCAGAACGCACTGTGCAAATTGTAAAACGTGCCTTCATAAAACAAATGTTAGATCCAAATCCAAGGAAACGACAGTTGTCATTGGATCACAAATTGGCTAATTTTCTAACTACATATCGAAATACTCATCATACAACTACTGGTAGAACTCCAGCAGAGTTGTTTCTCAAACGACAGCCACGAACCAGATTCTCGTTGTTAAAGCCAAATTTGGCACAGTCTGTAGAAGAGACACAATTGGCAGAAAGAGAATCATGATAGAGATAGAGTAAAGGAGAGAAGTGTGAAATTAAACCAGAAGGTGAGAGTGAAGAACCGTCACCATAAATGGTTAAAGTGGTTACCAGGAAGAGTGGTGAAGATATGTGGTCCTCGCACATATTTGGTAAAGATGTTTGATAATGGACAGGTTAGGTTTGTTCATATTGATCATATTTTACCTACAGACATGGAAGGAGTTGAAGGTGTGAATGATTCAATTATTTCTGACTCATCAGATAGTTTTGATACACCAGTAGCAAATCCTAAATCCAATGTACTGGAAACAAATCCAGGAGAGAATCAGAATGAAAGTCTGAGTCCGAGTCAGGAAAACAAAGAGCCTGAAGTTATAGTGAGTTCAAATGAAAATCAAGGAAATTCTGTGGAGGAAAACGTTCCTCAGGTTGAGTCTCGAATGAGTGTGAAATCGATACCATGTTTGGAAGGTTCTGTTCGAGAGCAAAGATATCCTCTTCAAAACAGAAAACAAGTGGTAAAGTTAAATTTGTAAATATGGAAAAAAATAAGTCTATATCCTGTGTTATGTATAAAAATGAAAGTTATGTATGATGTTTGTTATAATAACTTCTTCATTAAGGAGGGAGAAGTGTAATTTCTGTAAGCTGGTAATGTTTGTAGCTCCACACAGTGGATGTGGACGTATTGTGTACTGCAACTGCAGGGTTAATAATAAACAGAACCAGGCAATTCCGGAGGCTTCGGAGAGAGCTGCGTGCCATGTAGCAAGCTGTGTGTGCTGTGCTCTGTGAAGATATCACAAATACAAATCTTGCTTACATAGGAGTACATAGGAGATATGGCGCAGAATCAGGCCATTAGGCCCAACCACTTGAGCCTCCTCCCGTCTTTCCTCATCTAACTCTATCAGCATAACCCTCTATTCCCTTCTCCCTCATGTGTTCATCTAATCTCTTAAATGCATCGATACTATTCGCTTCAACCACTCCCTGTGGTAGAGAGTTCCACTTTCTCACCACTCTCTGGGGTAAAGAAATGTCTTCAGAATTCCCTATTTGATTTCTTGCTGACTCTCATATTGATGGCCGCTAGTTTTGCTCTTCCCCACAAGTCGACACACTCTCTCTGTGTCTACTCGATCAAAACCTTTAATGATTTTAAAGACCTTTATTAGGTCACCCTTCAGCCTGTTTATCCTTTCCTGACAGGTGTACTCTCGCATTTCTGGTGTCATCCTTGTAAAAGTTTGTAAAGATTAGTGTAATCTCTCCTCATAACTTTATCCTTGAAGTCTGGGTACAGTTCTGGTAAACCTACGCCGCACTCCCTCCAAGGCCAATATACCCTCCCTAAGGTGTGGTGCCCAGACCTGCTCACAGTGCTCCAGGTGTGGGCTAACCAGGGCTTTGTACAGCTGTAGCATAACTTCTACCCTCTTGTATTCTAGTCCTTGAGCTGTAAAGGCCAGCATCCCATTAGCCTTTTTGATTATTTTCTGTACCTGTTCTTGACATTTTAATGATCTATATACCTGGACCCCCAAGTCCCTTTGGACCTTCTCTGTTTTTTAGCCTTTCACCATTGAGAAAGTACTCTGTTCTATCTGTTTTAGGTCCAAAATGGATGACCTCTAATTTGCCTACATTGAAATCCATTTGCCACAGTTGAAGATCTGAAAGAGTCTAGTGGAACAAATATTTGCTGGACTGTATCAATGGGAGAAAGTCTGAAGCTTGAAAAGGGTAAATAAACAAATTCTCAGCCATTTGCAAATTTTTAATATATATTCTACTCGATGGCATTTGTCCAATTAATTTGTTTCTGAGAATCATTTTAATAGTAAGTTAATTTGACGAATTATGTTCGTCTGTGCGAAGCTGGTCTCACTTGTGATGTTTCCTGATGTTTGAGACACGGTGAGAATTCGATATAAATTCTAGTCTGCAAGTTCCTGCAATGATGGTTAATTATCAGACCTGGTTTAGGCAGAAGGACGTGAAGGACACAGATTTTAATTCATAAGGGATGTGAAGTTGTTGTGAGATGGTTGGAGTGAGAATGTTACGTTGCAAAAGCTAGAAATGTTGCATTTCTAATTAAAGGATAAGATTTCCAAATGGAAGTATTTAAGCTCCATCAATGCTTCATCAATGACCTTCCCTGCATCATAAGGTCAGAAGTGAGGATGTTTGCTGATGATTGCACAGTGTTCAGTTCCATTTGCAATTCCTCCAGATAATGAAGCAGTCCATAGCCGCATAAAGCAAGACGTGGACAACATCCAGGCTTGGGCTGGTAAGTGGCAATTAACATTCGTCCCACACAAGTGCAAGGCAATTTCCTGCAAGAGAGCATAACCACCTCCCCTTGATATCTAATGGCATTACCGTCATCCACCATCAGCAACCTTGGGGAGGGGTCACCATTAACCAGAAACCCACCGCACAGGCATATAAATACTGTGGCCACTAGAGCAGGTCAGAGGCTTTGTAATCTGTGGCGACTGGCTCACCTCCTGACTCCCCAAAGCCCCTCTCCAACCTCCAAGCCACAAGTCAGGAGTGTGATGGAATGTTCTCCCCTTGCCTGGAGGGCTGCCACTGCTTCAACACTCAACAAGCTCAACACCATCTACGACAAAGCAGTCTGCTTGATCAGCAGCCCATCCACTAGCTTAAGGGTTCGGCAGCATCTCCCAAACCCACGATCTCCACCACCTAGAATGACAAGGGGGGCAGGCGCATAGAAACACCATCGCCTCCGTATTTCCCTTCAAATATATCGGCCATTCCTTCATCGTCGCTGGGTCAAAATCCTGGAACTCCCTCCCCAACAGCACTGTGGGAGCACCTTCACCACACGGACTGCAGCGGTTCAAGAAGGCGGCTCACCACCACCTTCTCGAAGGACAATTAGGGGTGGGCAATAAATGCCGGCCTTGCCAGCGACGCCCACATCCCGAGGATGATAGCCAACCTGTAACTTTTATTTTGTTATTAGCAGGAATGCAAACCAACCTTGAAGTAATTACTGTGCAGAGATATCAAGGACTGAACAGGACGCAAGATGATGCATTACAAACTTTATTTCACTACTTCAATACATCCTAGGACAATCAAAAAATATTGCTTTCAGAATTACAGCACATTGATTTGGCTCAGCTATTGATCATTGCCCTGGCACAGCCTTAGCGGGGTTCCCTTTAAAATAATGTGATTACAATCTACAGTAGCACCGCCTTAGTTGATTTTTCTACTGCAGCCCTTTACCAAAAAGAAAATCATTTTAAAAAGCATTCTTGATATTTATATTTTCACATTTTATAATGCGTTAATCATCTGACCACATGTTGTTTGTAAATGATTCCATGCTCTATATCTAAGGAAGGATGTACTTGCCTTAGTGGCGGTGCATCAAAGGTTCAGAAGATTGATTCCTGGGATGAGTAGGTTGTCCTATGAGGAGAGATTGAGTAGATTGGGCCTATACTCTCTGGAGTTTAGAAGAATGAGAGGTGATCTGATTGAAACATACAAGATGCTGAAGGGGATCGACAGGGTAGATGCAGAGAGGTTGTTTCCCCTGGCTGGAGAGTCGAGAACTAGGGGGCATTGATAAGCGGGTCGGCCATTTAAGACAGAGATGAGGAGGAATTTCTTCACTCAGAGGGTTGTGAATCTTTAGAATTCTCTCCCCCAGAGGGCTGTGGATGGTGAGGCATTGAATATATTCAAGGCTGAGATAGATTTTGAACTCCAGAGAAATCAAAGGATATGGGGACAGGGCAGGAAAGTGGAGTTGAGATTGAAGATCAGTCATGATCTTAGTGAATGGCGGAGCAGGCTCGAGGGGCTGTATGGCCTACTCCTGCTCCTATTTCTTGTATTTAGGATAGTTAATAGTTGCATGAAAGAAATCATTTTAAAGTAGGTTATAATCACTGATAAATATGGCCAGTATATAGCAGTGTACGTTGATCGTGAGCTGGGCAATTAATTCTTGTAAGTAGTAGATGAGGCAGTTCAACTCAATAATATTCTATTTGTCGCAATTCTTTTACTTCTGATTTCCATAAAAATGTGGATTAGCCCATGTCCTGAAGGAGGATGAGAATCCTCACCTGAAACAGTGCAGTTAACTCTCTCCTGTGACTGAACTACAGTGAATGTAATTAATAGTGAATGCCTGATTGAAGTGCCCTTCTGAAGACCTCACCTCGCACTGCTCTTTAATTATTTTGCTCATATATTGTATGTTTTCTGTATCTCTGCTTTTATATCTTCCTTTCGTAGCAATTTCCAGTCGACAGGGATATCAGCTTCTTTAGCCTCGTATTCCTCAGCAAACTCTTTATTAAAGGTACACAGGACGTATTTCCAGTAGGATGCTGCTTGAATGCTGGTGTCTGGTGGAATATCCCAGGAAGCAAAATAACCATTTACACTGCGGTAGTCTTTGTACGGGTGATATTCATATTGTGTTGCTGCACAGCGGAATAAAGCATCAGATGCCACTGAAGAAGTGCACACTGTCGCTACAAGCTTTTGACTGGAATGATAGCGGAAACGATACAGCCCCTTGGGCCGATGTGTTGCAGCAAAATGCTCCTTGTGGCCGGAACCTCCTCGTTCACAGGGCGCTCCGCACAATGGGCACATCTTCCCACAGCCAAGAACTTGGCAGAAGATTTCTTCATCTGGCTGCATTGGAAGTCGGGTCAGAATTTCCTCGATGTCACAGACGTTATTAAAGCCCGATACGAGATTCAGCTCCACATCATCAAGGGCTGCAACAACATCAGCTGCAAACTCGCTTGCTTTAGCAGCATTTTGAAAGCGTATAATTTCCAAACCCCTTTTGTCAATCACAAAGTCATCCTTCAAGATATCACAAAATTCTGTTAAGAATTCTGACACATTTTGCTTATCAGTAGCCGCTGCTTGTTCAATGGCACTTTTTGTCTTTCGTATCAGCGCTTGGATTATTTTCGTGACAATCCCTACAATTTTACTTTTGTCTGTGTAATTCCTTATTATTCTTTTTCTGATCCACTGCTTTGCAAACTCCTCATAGTCTGTAATGTAAGCTTTGTAATTTTGCACGCGGTGTTGTTCCAACAATTCCAGTAAAATCACAGACTGGAGATAGGCTCGGCTGCTCAATTCATGGCTGGTGCAGCTGGTTTTTACATCCTCAACAATCTCCACACCAAGCCTCTTGTCAATAGCATTCTGAAGGGCTGGTTGAAGGCAGTTGGTGCACAGAGCTTGAGCCCTTTTCTGACTTTCATCTTTCTCGTGGTAAAGATCTTTAAACGTGGAATAGTAGTCACTTTTTATTTCTTCCAGGCGTGTCAGTGGATCATTTTTGTTAAAGAAATCTTGGTGCATCTTTTGGAAAACTGGCAGGACATGGCCACAGATATGCAACTTTAGATCCACCTCAAAGTTAGCATTAGTGTTAAAGTCACGATGTTTGTCATCTCGTAACTTTTCATCAATCATTTTCAGTAATATCTGACAGTAAGTTTGATCAAAATCAACTTTTGCTTTAACCTTGTCCTGTGAATACTCCTCACAGTTTTTTAGTAAACTATTTGCAAATGTTTCCACTTCATTTTTACCTTCACTTTTAAAGATATCGCGAATTCTTTTGAAAATACCCTTATCGATGTGATCCTTGGTAACTTCAAAGGGCTCCTTTCCTTTTTCAGACAGTTTCCCAGCTGCATCTAACCTCTGAAACACAGCACTGCTCTGATATTGTAGACTGTGTCTCAGTTGATTTTCAAACTCCATTTCAATATTCTGTTTTTTGAATGTCATGCCATGAAGCGGTTTTACTGTGTCTCTCCACATTTCTTCAAACTGTTCCTCCAGTGCTCTGTCATCGAGTTCAGTCTCCTGCTGTTTGCATCTTTGTAAAAGTTCACTGACCTGTTTTTGAATGTTTTCCTGATACTCCTTCTGTATGTTAACCAGCTTGTCCATGCCTTTGCATCTCTGAATTGCATTATCACATCTCCCCTTGCTGTAAATCTCAAGCTCCTTTCTCAAACTCTCAGCGCTCAAGGTGAAGTCAGTTTTGAATTTCTCCACAAGGTGGATGTTCTCTATTTTGCTGCTAAAATATTGCTCCAAGTGTTTGAGAATATTTTGTTTTTGAATCTGGAGGATACTATTTGATTCTTGAATCAGAGCCTGGTACAAGTCATCAAGCTGATCCAGTGGATGATTGTCGATATTATTCTCAGCCTTTTCAACCCAGGAATGCATGTTTTTCCTGAAGTCCCACTCCCACTCCGAGTACTTCAGACTCAGCTGGCTGTAAGCATCTGCAACCAGACTGTTCCTGAAACTGAAAATGAAATTTTCATATTTTGCTGCATTCCATAAACTTTTCATCCATTCTGTGAATTGGTGGATTGTAAATGGCTCTTTTCTTTCTTTGCGCTGTTTAAATAGATCAAACAGATATTTCTTCAGCTCGAATATATTTTCACTGTAGCCGGTATTCACTGGCGCCATGGGAGGAACGCCATGCCACAGGCCTGGAATGTACCAGTTGTGTTTTTCAGGATCGTACTCCATGACATCTGAAAACTTTGTGAAGGTGTTGTCTTTTTTCTCCATCTTTGCTGCTGCCCTTGTCATTTCATTCAACTGATCCAGGAGGTGTTTCCTGTCTCTCATGTTCTGGTCGTGCGCCGAAACTTCTCCCACGTTTTGGTGAATGAACTGACAGTTTGGTCTATGTCCAACTTCTTTCATCCTCAGGAACGCGTGCACGACAATCTGCAAGACATCCTTCATCTCGGAAGAGTTTTCCATTGCCATGTTGACCAAGGTAACGTCACTCAATCCAACAACCAGCGTTGCAAGCTCATTGTCGTGCTCATGGCTGTCTTCCAGCTTTGCCAGTTCTGGAGCTTTTAACCCTTCGGTGTCAATAATCATGAGATACTCGCTACCAATCTCCTCTTTCAGGTCGCCTGTAACCTTGATCAACTGCATGAAGGCTCCTCTTGTGCATCTCCCACTGCTCACTGCAAACTGCAAACCAAACATTGTGTTCAAGAGAGTGGACTTTCCTGTGCTCTGCACACCCAGTACAGTTAAAACAAATATTTTAGTATTTGGTCCAAGTTTCTCTGAGATATTTGTAAGCACAGCGCTGACCCACTGTTCAGATATACTGGAAGCATCGCCATCTAAAAGTTCAAGTGGAAAGCCATCTAACATAAGGTCAGCAGCGACACTGGGAAGTGATAGAAACTGGCGATTATTTTCCTGCAGAATACGTTCATGAACTAAAGTTATCTCGGCTTCATACATCTGTCCTATTTCCCGCATGAAATGTTCGAGGCCCAGGGAACTGTCCGATATTTGTTTGTCGAGTTCTATGAGCTTCTCACTTCCACCAGACGAGGCATTGTACTGTAGTTTGTAACTCTCTCGCAGGACAGAAAGCTCCTGCCGTGCAGTGGCATCAAGAAAATATTTGATCCATTTCAGGAAAAATCGTCTTTCTTCATTGGGTGTATTTGCCATTTCAGTGACAAATTCAGAAAGGTTGTCGGTGATATCATGTTCTTGCTGTTTCTTCCGCAGATTTGTTTTTTCAGTTCTGAGTTCGCTGTTATACTCTTCAACAGGCTTGTCTCCGCGCATTCTCTGACGGCAAAGTTCCTTGTCCAGCTTGCACCATTTTTTCCAGAGGTCTCCTTGTAACGGTAACTTTTTCATTTTGTATTCTGCCACATTTTTCATGCCTTTTACAACAGCGGTGATTTCCTCTGCCACTTCTTTTCCATGTTGGCACCTTGGCTCATCTTCATCGACACATATATTTAACTCGCGAGCTACCGCAGCCATGTTCTCAATGCTCACCAGGTCAGTTCCACCTTCCATAGTGTTCCGAATGCTCGACTGGATCTGCTCAACAAACCCTGATTCATTCATATTTTTATTTTTAATGATCACGCGATTCCGTTCCAGTTTCATCAATGGAGCAAGCTTTTGGAGAAAACTGCTCGTCCTCTCCTGCTGGTCAGGCTGTGGATTCAAGATTAGAAAGTATTGTGTTTGTAGTTCTGCAATGGACCTCAGGAATTCAGACTCATCGGTGCCTATCTGATCAACAAATATAAACACTGCTGAAGATACCTTCGCCAAGAAGTGAACTTGGGAAAGTAGGGCGCTTGCATTCCCGCGGAGATTGGCAATGAGAACAGGTTCTGTGAAGATATCGATATTTCTCTTGCCACAAGGGAGATACCAACAGAACTCAACTAAACCATCTGAAATTTTACGAGGGATGTCTCCACATTCCATGCTGTGAGTGACAAAGAAATTGTGATGATGGTGTGGGTTACTCAGCACCTCATTAAGAACCTTTGATTTAGATGTGCTGCAATCACCCAAACGGATAAACGAAATCACAGGCATCGGTGTGGTTGCCATAGTTTCCTCTTTAAAGCCCTTACTTGCTTCCAGCGATTGGGGTCTCCACTTCTTCACGATGAAACGCATGGCCCACAGCAGTAAGATGGAGCTGTCCTTACTGTAGTCTGGTAACAAGAGAGGCAAAGCAAACTGACACATGGACATCTTCATCATCATCTCTTGCTGCAGGAAGCTATCTGCACAAAGGAAAACTGCGGTAATGGCATCCAGAGGATTGCACACATCATCAGCTTCTGTCCCCTGGATCGCAAAAAGGTTGGAGAAGTTTGCCTGATCCACGGCCGATGTTTCGCTTTTAGCAGTGTCTGCTGAGCATTTAATGTTTCTGGCCGTCAGGTTGAGAATCATAAGTTTCTTCAGAAAATACCAAGGAACTTCTCCCAGACTTCGAGGCTTTGCACAGACCATGGTTTCTGGGCCAATTTCAAGAACTTTGCTTAAAGATAGTTTTTCTGTGAAGTGTTTCTGCAGTTCCAGCTTGGAAAGCATTTCCTGAAGGTTTTTTTCTTTATCTATAAAATAAGATGAAAATGATGTTTGTAACATGCACAGTAAACACACACGTTTTATGATGTCACTGCTCCGAACATCTATCCCAATTGGGGACATTACATTTTTCACAAAGATTCAAAGTTTACATTGTATAACTCAATGTTTATAACCGGAGTTTCTCCCAATAATTAAATGCCTGTCTATTCTGGTCAGAGGCAGTTTCAGACTTTTTCCCACATCAGTCATTTCAAACACAGAAGCCTCTGACCCAATGCACCATAGTCGTTTCACTATTGATAACACATTCAATTCAGAAAGTTTATTCCTAATACTGTATGTTTTATTTTATGTTTATTTCCCAAATGCCACCATCTTCTTGCATAGAGACACAGTAATTATGGGGACTTAAATCTACATATAGACTGGGCAAACCAGATTTTCAGTAATAGTATGGAGGACAAATTCATGGAATGAATACAAGATGGTTTTCTAGATCAGTATGTTGAGGAACCAACTCGGGAACAGGCTATTTTAGATCCAGTATTGTGCAATGCGAAAGGGTCAATTAACAACCTTGTAGTAACCCAGCTGCACAGGGGGAAGGGATGAAGAACAAAAGAGCCCTAGTGAAAGGGGATTCTATAGTTAGAGGAACAGACAGGCGTTTCTGCGGCCGGAGACGTGTCTCCCGAATGGTTTTGTGCCTCCCTGGTGCCAGGGTCAAGGATGTCACAGAGCAGACGCAGGACATCCTGTCTGGGGGGTGGGGGGAGGGAGGTAAATAGCTAGAGGTCGTGGTCCATATCGGGACCAACGTCATAGGTAAAGTGAGGGATGAGATCCTACAGGAAGAATTCAGGGAGCTAGGAAGAAAATTAAAGGGTAGAACCTCAAAGGTGGTAATCTCCGGGTTACTTCTGGTGCCACATACTAATGAGTATAAGAATAAAAGGATAGAGAGATGAACACATGGCTAGAAAGTTGGTGTAGGAGGGAGGACTTTAAATTCTTGAGGCACTGGGACCTCTTCTGGGGGAGATGGGACCTGTACAAACCGGACGGGTTGCACCTCAACAGCACCGGGACCAATATCCTCGCAGGGAGTTTTGCTAGTGCTGTTGGGGAGAGTTTAAACTAGCTTGGCAGGGGGATGGGAACCTGAGAACGAATTCAAAAGGGAAGGAAGTAAAGCAGAAATTGGATAGCAAGAATCTCAAAAGCGAATCTGTAAGACAGAGGAAACAGGGCTTAGTATGTAGTAAGCAAAGAGGTCTTCCTGTGCTGAATGGTATATACTTTAATGCAAGGAGTATAGAGAATAAGGCGGATGAGCTAAGAGCACAGGTAGACACTTGGGAGTATGACATTATAGCCATCACAAAAACATGGCTGAAAGAGGGGCAGGTTTGGCAGATCAATATTCTTGGCTATAGGATTTTTCAACAAGATAGAGAGGGGGGTAAAAAGGTGGGGGGGGGCGGGGTTGCGGTACTGATTAAAGAAACTATTACAGTGGTGAGGAGGGATGGTATGTTAGAGGGATCATCAAATGAGGCCATATGGGTCGAATTGTAAAATAAAAAAGGGGCGATCACACTGCTGGGCGTGTATTATAGACCCCCAAACAGTGGGAGGGAGAAAGAGGAGCAAATATGTAGGCAAATTGCTGTGAAGTCCAAAAACCATAGAGTAGTAATAGTAGGGGATTTTAACTATCTAAATATTGGTTGGGACAAATTTAGTGTGAAGGGTATAGAGAGTGCGGAATTCTTGAAATGCATTCAAGAGAACTTTTTTAGTCAGTATGTAAGAAGCCCAACACGAGAGGGGGCGGTCTTGGATTTAGTTTTAGGGAAGTTGAAGGGGCATTAGTGGGAGAGCACTTGGGTGCCAGTGACCATAATTCAGTCAGATTCAAGTTGGTTATGGGTAAGGACAAGAATAGGCCTGGAATAAAAGTTCCGAATTGGGGAAAAGCTAATTTTGCGAAGTTAAGGAGTGATTTGGTCATAGTGGACTGGAAATAGCTACTTGTGGGTAAATCAGTGTCGGAACAGTGGGAGACATTCAAGGAGGAGATCCGGAAGGGTCAGGCCAAACATGTGCCCTTAAAGAAAAAGACTGGGAAAAATAATTCTAGAGGCCCCTGGATGTCGAGGGACTTACAGGGGACGATTAAGAAAAAAGGGACGCTTATGTCATATACCAACAACTAAATACTATAGAATCTTTAGAGGGATAAAAAAGTTAAGAGGCAAAATTAAAAAGGATATTTGGAATGTTAAGAGAGAGCACGAGAAATTCTTGGCCAGTAAAATTAAGGAAAACCCTAAGATGTTCTTGTTGTGTATCTGTAAAGCATCCACTCCCATGTTCTGCCACCAGGGAGCTCATCCCCTGAATTCCCAAGGTATCCCAGCACTGTATATAAGCCGGCCCGTAAGACCTGTTCCTCACTCTAGAGTGCCTTATTAAAGACTGAGGTCACTGTTACTTTAACCTCCCTGTGTGCAGCCTCATTTGTGTTAGGAACACAATAACTGGCGACGAAAATACGAATCCAATGCAAAGATGCAGCATCCTGGAGAAGTTCTCGGAGGGTGAGGACTGGGAAGCCTATGTTGAACAGCTAGACCAGTACTTTGTAGCCAACGAGCTAGACGGAGAAGGAAGCGCTGCGGGGTACAGACCTACAGCCTCATGAAGAATATTCTGGCTCCGGTGAAACCCACAGATGAGTCGTATGAGGAGCTGTGCACACTGGTTTGGGAGCATCTTAACCCGAGGGAGAGCGTGCTGACAGTGAGGTATCGGTTCTATACGTGCCAGCGATCTGAAGGTCAGGAAGTGGCGAGCTACGTCGCCGAGCTAAGGTGACTTGCAGGACAATGTGAGTTTGATGGCTACTGGAGCAAATGCTCAGAGACTTTTTGTGCTGGGCATTGGCCACGAGACCATCCTACGAAAACATTTGACTGTAGAGACACCGACCGACCCTCAGTAAGGCCATTGCGATAGCACAGGCGTTTTTGTTCACCAGTGATAACACCAAACAAATCTCTCAGCACACGAGTGCTAGCAATGTTCATAAATTAACTGGAACTGTGTTAACGAACGGAAATGTACAGGGCAGAACCCACGAGTCTGCAACTGCCAGCAGGCCTCAGGTGACCCAGATGACTCAGAGTCCCCAACAAAGGATGGATGCAAGGCAATTCATAACTTGTTGGCATTGTGGAGGCTTCCATTCAGCCTATTCATGCCGCTTCAAAGGGTATGTTTGCAAGAGCTGTGGAACAATGGGGCACCTCCAACGAGCTTGCAAACGAGTTGCAAGCTCTGCAAAACCTGCTAACCACCAGAGCAAGATCGGTCCATGGGGGATCAAAGCAATTTCGAGCTTCAGAGAGAGGAGGCAGATGCTGAAGTACACGGGGTGCACACATTTTCAACGAAATGTCCACCTATAATGCTAAACGTAAAATTGAATGGCTTACCCGTAGCCATGGAACTGGACACTGGTGCTAGCCAATCCATCATGAGTAAAAAGATGTTTGAGAGACTGTGGTGCAACAAGGCATTCAGACCAGCCCTGAGCCCCATCCACACGAAACTGAGAATGTACACCAAAGAGCTTATCACTGTCCTGGGCAGCGCCATGGTCAAGGTCATCTACGAGGGCAAGGTGCACGGACTGCCACTCTGGATTGTCCCGGGCGATGGCCCCACACTGCTTGGAAGGAGCTGGCTGGGCAAAATCTGCTGGAAGTGGGATGATATCCGAGCACTATCACATGTCGATGAGGCCTCATGTACCCAGGTTCTTAACAAATTTCCTTTCCTTTTTGAGCCAGGCATTGGAAACTTTTTCAGGGAAAAAGTGTGGATCCACTTGGTCCCAGAGGCACGACCCATTCACCACAATGCGCGAGCGGTACCTCACATGATGAGGGAGAGAGTGGAAATCGAGCTGGACAGGCTGCAATGCGAGGGCATCATCTCCCTAGTGGAATTCAGCGAGTGGGCCAGCCCGATTGTTCCAGTACTCAAAAGTGATGGCACGGTCAGGATTTGCGGCGATTATAAAGTAACTTAATCATTTCTCACTGTAGGACCACTACCCGCTACCTAAGGCAGATGACCTATTTGCAACGCTTGCAGGAGGCAAGACGTTCACCAGGCTCGACCTGACTTTGGCCTACATGACGCAGGAGCTGGAGGAGTCTTCGAAGGACCTCACCTGCATCAACACGCACAAGGGACTGTTCATCTACAACAGATGCCCGTTTGGAATTCGGTCGGCTGCTCAAGTAGGTACCACACACGGTGGTCTTTCAGGACGACATATTGGTCACGGGTCGTGACACGGCCAAGCACCTACAAAACCTGGAGGAGGTCCTCCAGCAACTGGATCACGCAGGGCTGCGGCTGAAGAGGTCAAAATGCGTCTTCATGGCAATAGAAGTGGAGTTTTTGGGGAGAAAGATCACGGCGGATGGCATTCGGCCCACAGACACCAAGACAGAGGCTATCAGGAACACGCCCAGGCCACAGAACGTCATGGAGCTGCAGTCGTTCCTGGGACTCCTCAACTATTTTGGTAACTTCCTACCGGGGTTAAGCACTCTTTTAGAGCCCCTACATGTGTTATTGCGCAAAGGTGAGAACTGGGTATGGGGAAAAAAACAAGTAATTGCTTTTGAGAAAGGCAGAAACATTTTATTCTCCAACAAGCTGCTTGTATTGTATAACCCGTGTAAAAGACTTGTGCTAGCATGTGATGTGTCGTCGTACGGAGTCGGGTGTGTATTACAACAAGCTAACGTTGTGAGGAAGTTGCAACCTGTTGCCTATGCTTCCAGGAGCTTGTCTAAGGCCGAGAGGGCCGACAGCATGATTGAGAAAGAGCTGGGCCAGCATCCCCGTTGAAATGCAAGAGCTAATCAAGCCATTCCAGCGGCGAAAGGATGAGCTGTCCATTCAGGCAGACTGCCTGTTGTAGGGTAACCGCGTAGTGCTACCAAAAAAGGGCAGGGAGACATTCATCTCGGATCTCCACAGCACACACCCGGGTATAGTAATAATGAAAGCGATAGCCAGATCCCACGTGTGGTGGCCCGGTAGCGACTCTGACTTAGAGTCCTGTGTATGGCAATGCAGCGTATGTGCTCAGTTGAGCAACGCGCCCAGAGAGGCACCACTAAGATTGTGGTCCTGGCCCTCCAGACCATGGTCGAGGATCCATGTCGACTATGTGGGCCCGCTTCTCGGTAAAATGTTCCTGGTGGTGGTGGATGCTTTTTCAAAATGGATTGAATGTGAAATAATGTTGGGAAGCACCGCCACCGCCACCATTGAAAGTCTGAGGGCCATGTTTACCACCCACGGCCTGCCTGACATACTGGTCAGTGACAACGGGCCATGTTTCACCAGTGCCGAATTTAAAGAATTCATGACCCGCAATGGGATCAAACATGTCACCTCGGCCCCGTTTAAACCAGCCTCCAATGGGCAGGCAGAGCGGGCAGTACAAACCATCAAACAGAGCCTTAAACGAGTCACAGAAGGCTCACTCCAAACCCGCCTGTCCTGAGTACTGCTCAGCTACCGCACGAGACCCCACTCGCTCACAGGGGTGCCCCTGGCTGAGCTACTCATGAAAAGGACACTTAAAACCAGACTCTCGCTGGTTCACCCCAACCTGCATGATCAGGTAGAGAGCAGGCGGCAGCAACAAAATGTAAACGATGGTCACGCCACTGTGTCACGGGAAATTAATCTGAATGACCCTGTGTATGTGCTAAACTATGGACATGGTCCCAAGTGGATCACGGGCACGGTAATAGCTAAAGAAGGGAACAGGGTGTTTGTAGTCAAACTAGACAATGGACAAATTTGCAGAAAGCACCTGGACCAAACGAGGCTGCGGTTCACAGACTGCCCTGAACAACCCACAGCAGACACCACCTTTTTCGAGCCTACAACACACACCCAAAGGATCAACGACACCACGTCAGACCAGAAAATCGAACCCATCACGCCCAACAGCCCAGCAAGGCCAGGCTCACCCAGCAGCCCTGCAGGGCCAACAACATGCCAGCCCAGCGAGGACACAGCCAACACACCAGAACAGACATTTGTACTGAGACGGTCCACCAGGGAAAGAAAGGCTCCCGACCCCCTCACCTTGTAAATAGTTTTCACTTTGACTTTGGGTGGGAGAGTGATGTTGTGTATCTGTAAAGCATGCACTCCCATGTTCTGCCACCAGGGAGCTCATCCCCTGAAGTCCCAAGGGATCCCTTGGGAGCACTGTATATAAGCCGGCCCCTACAGCCTGTTCCTCACTCTGGAGCGTCTTATTAAAGACTGAGGTCACTGTTACTTTAACCTCCCTGTGTGCAGTCTCATCTGTGTTAGGAATGCAATAGTTCTATAAATATATTAAGAGTAAGAGGGTAACTAAAGAAAGGGTAGGGCCTATTAGGGTAATCTTTGTGTGGAGGCGGAAGATGTTGGGAGGGTTCTTAACGAATATTTTGCATCTGTTTTCACAAAGGAAAGGGGCAATGCAGATACTGCTATCAAAGAGGAGTGTGATATTCTGGATGAAATAAATATAGAGAGAGGAAGTATTAAGGGGTTTAGCAGCTTTGAATGTAGATAAGTCCCCAGTCCCAGATGAAATGCATCCCAGGCTGTTGAGCGAAGTAAAAGAGGAAATAGCAGAGGCCTTGACCACCATTTTCCAGTCCTCTTTGGATCTGGGCATGGTGCCGGAGGATTGGAGGACTGCTAATTTAGTACCCTTGTTTAAGAAGGAAGAAAGGGATAGGCCAAGTAATTACAGGCCTGTCAGCCTAACGTCAGTGGTAGGAAAATTATTGGAAAAAATCCTGACAGACAGGATAAATCTGCATTTGGAAAGGCAAGGATTAATTAGGGACAATCAGTACGGATTTGTTAAGTGAAGATCGTATTTGACTAACCTGATTGAATTTTTTGAGGAGGTAACCAAGAGGATCGATGTTGTATATATGGAATTTAGCAAGGCTTTTGATAAGGACCCACATGGTAAACTGGTCATGAAGGTTAAAGCCCATGGGATGCAGGGCAAAGTGTCAAGTTGAATCTAAAATTAGCTTGGAGGTAGGAAGCAAAGGGTAATGGTTGATGGATGTTTTTGTGACTGGAAGAATGTTTCCAGTGGGATTCCACAGGGATCCCTTGCTTTTTGTGGTATATGTCAACGATTTGAATATAGGGAGTACGATTAAGAAGTTTGCAGACGACACTAAAATTGGCTGTGTGGTTGATAATGAAGAGGAAAGTCATGGGCTGCAAGAGGATATCAATCTACTGGTCAGGTGGGCAGAGCAGTGGCAAATGGAATTTAATTCAGAGAAGTGTGAGGTGATGCACTTTGGGAGGGCTAATAAGGAAAGGGTATACACACTAGGCGGTAGGCCACTTAATAGTGTAGATGAACAAAGGGACCTTGGAGTGCTTGTCCAGCAGGCCAGATGGATAAGGTGGTTTAGAAGGCATACGGAATGCTTGCCTTTATTGGCCGAGGCATAGAATATAAGAGCAGGGAGGTTATGCTTAAATTGTATAATACTTTGGTTAGGCGCAGCTTGGAGCACTGCGTGTGTCATGTATGTAACCTTCATGCAACTGTAACCTTCATGTAACTAACCTTCATGTAACAACACTGCATACTGTATACACCCAAGAAATGCACACCTTGACCACAGGGGGTGAACTTGTGGGAGACACTTGTCACCTGTGCATCCAGGTATATAAAGGGAGGTCCCACGCAGGGTCATCACTTCTTGGTCCTGGGAATAAAGGTGCAGGTAACGTAGTGACTTTGTCTGCACTACATGCCTCGTGTGATTCTATAGTAAGGTGTAAGGACACTACATTTGGCGACGAGAAACGGGAATCAACGACCCACGAGGATGGCCACCGGTAGCACAGAGGAACAGTACTGTGTTGGTGAGGACTGGGACGATTTCATTGAGAGGCTCCAGCAGAGCTTTGTCACGAAGGACTGGCTGGGAGAGGATGCGGCTGACAAGCGGAGGGCGCATCTACTGACCAGCTGTGAACTCAAGAATATGCGCTGATGAAAGACCTGCTCGCACCTGAGAAGTCCTTTGAAGAGCTCAGCACACTGATCAGTGAACACCTCAAACCGGCGAGCAGTATACACATGGCCCGGCACCGGTTCTATACACACTGGCGTCGGGAAGGGCAGAGCATATCGGACTTCGTTTCGGACCTTCGGCACTTCACCAGCCTCTGTAAGTTCACAGACGCCTGCAGGGGGGAGATGTTAAGGGATTTCTTCATTGGGGGCATTGGTCATGACGGGATTTTCAGGAAGCTAATTGAGACGAAGAACTTGACTTTGGAAAGGGCAGCGTTGATAGCTCAGACCTTCATGGCAGGGGAAGAGGAGACCAAGATAATTTACGCGCGCAGCTCTGGTTCCAACGTGGCGATGGACCAGGGAGTTAACATTGTAAACGCGACTCAGAACCCCGCAGGCAGGCAAGGGCAATTCGACACCACACAAGCAGCAACAGCCTCTAGGGTGGGCAGGTAACAGAGACAATGGCAGGGGAATCGGCAATTCACACCATCACAAGGGACAATGCGTCCCGTGATGGCACCATTGACACCCACTAACAGAGTGCTCAGGAGTAATCAAAGAGACAATCAGAGAGGAATGCCTGTTAACAGTTCTTTTGTTCACAACAATCTCAGCTCATGCTGGAGGTGCGGGGGCAGACATGCTGCAAAAACCTGTAAGTTTCAACAATTTATCTGTAGAAACTGTAACTTTAGTGGACATTCCGTCAGAATGTGCAGAAAGCCCATAGCGAGGCTAGTTTACGAGGCAGAGGAACCAGACGAGGGGTCTGCAAGGCAGGGTGATGCTTGGGACAAAGTTATTGACGCTGAAGTTCAGCGGGTTCATGTGGCAGACATCCACAGCTCATATTCCAAAATGCCACCCATGATGATGAAAGTCTTATTAAATGGCATCCCGGTACGCATGGAGCTGGACACAGAAGCCAGGCAGTCACTTATGAGTGCCCAACAATTTAAAAAACTATGGCCACTCAAAGCTAGCAGGCCCAAACTGGAACGCATTTGACACGTAGTTACGGACGTACACCAGAGAGATCATCCCAGTGCTAGGCAGTGCAAACTTGGTGGTCACGCACAATGGATCGGAAAACCGGCTGCCACTCTGGATTGTCCTGGGGAATGGTCCCGCGTCTTGGGGAGGAGCTGGCTAGCCGAGATGAACTGGAAATGGGGGGATGTGCACGCCATTTCATCTGTGGAGTGAAGTTCATGCTCACAGGTCCTACAGAAATTTGAGTCACTTTTTCAACCAGGTGTCGGGACTTTCAAAGGTACCAAAGTAGTGATACGCATCACCCCGGACGCCAGACCAGTGCACCACAAAGCCAGAGCTGTGCCGTATGTGATGCGTGAGAAAATTGAGAGTGAGTTGGACAGGCTGCTAAGAGAGGGCATAATTTTGCCTGTTGAATTCAGTGACTGGGCAAGCCCCATCGTTCCTGTCCTTAAAGCGGATGGCTCGGTCAGGATTTGTGGCGACTACAAGGCCACCATCAACCGAGTGTCACTACAGGACCAATACCCGCTTCTGAGAGTGGAGGACCTTTTTGCCACGCTGGCAGGTGGCAAGCTGTTCACCAAGTTGGACCTCACTTCAGCCGTCATGACCCAGGAACTGGCTGAAGAATCCAAGCTACTGACCACCATCACTACACACAAGGGGCTGTTTGTCTACAACAGATGTCCGTTTGGCATTCGTTCAACGGCCGCTATCTTCCAGAGGAACATGGAAAGTTTGCTTAAATCCATTCCTGGAACAATCGTATTCCAAGACGGCATCCTAATCACGGGTCGAGACACCGAGGAACACCTCCACAACCTGGAGGAGGTGCTATGCCGGCTGGACCGGGTAGGCCAGCGACTAAAGAAGTCCAAGTGTGTGTTTTTTGCCCCAGAGGTCGAGTTTTTGGGCAGGAGGGTTGCCGCAGATGGGATCCGGCCTACCGAATCTAAAACAGAGGCGATCCATCGTGCGCCCAGGCCCGGCAACACATCGGAGTTGCGGTCATTCCAGGACTCTTGAACTGCTTCAAAACTTTCTGCCGAACTTAAGACCATTGTTGGAGCCATTACACGTACTCCTGCGTAAAGATTGCGAATGATTTTGGGGGGACTGTCAAGAACGGGCTTTCAATCGGGCACGGAACCTACTTTGTTCTAATAAGCTGTTGACCTTGTACAACTCCTGTAAGAAACTGGTTTTAATGTGTGATGCATCATCCTGTGGGGTTGGGTGCGTGTTGCAGCAGAGTAATGATGAAGGCCAACTTCAACCAGTGGCTTATGCCTCCAGGTCGCTCTCGCAAGCAGAACGGGGATATCGGATGGTTGAAAAGGAAGCACTCGCATGCATCTATGGGGTAAAAAAGATGTACCAGTACCTTTTCGGCAGAAAGTTAGAAACGGACCACAAGCCGTTAACATCCCTGTTGTCCGACAGCAAGGCTGTCAATGCCAATGCGTCAGCTCGCATATAGCGATGGGCCCTCACGCTGGCTGCATATGATTACATCATCCGGCACCGGCCCGGCACCGAAAATTGCGCTGACGTGCTCAGCAGGCTCCCACTGGCCACCACTGAGGGAGCGTTGGAGCAGAGCGCCGAGATGGTCATGGCCGTTGAGGCTTTTGACACCGCAGGCTCCCCCATCACAGCCCGCCAGATCAAAATCTGGACCAACAGAGACCCCCTCCTATCCCTGATAAAGAAATGTGTCCTGACTGGGGATTGGGCGTTTGCACACGGACCATGCCCCGAGGAGGTCAGACCGTTTCACAGACGGATGGACGAGCTCTGCATTCAAGCCGACTGCCTGCTACGGGGCAGCCGGGTAGTCATGCCCCAGAAAGGAAGGGAAGCATTCATCAGGGAACTCCACAGTGAGCACCCAGGCATCGTGCTAATGAAGGCCATTGCCCGGTCACATGTATGGTGGCCGGGAATTGACTCAGACCTGGAACACTGGGTTCACAGGTGCACGACGTGTGCCCAGCTGGGCAATGCCCCCAGGGAGGCCCCGCTCAGTCCGTGGCCCTGGCCCACCAGGCCATGGTAACGTATTCACGTTGACTATGCGGGTCCATTCATGGGAAAAATGTTCCTGATTGTTGTCGATGCATACTCGAAATGGATCGAGTGCATCATATTGAATTTGTGCACGACATTCACCACCGTGCAGAGTCTGTGTACGGTCTTTGCGACCCACGGCTTTCCGGACATCCTGGTTAGCGACAATGGCCCGGGTTTCACTAGCTATGAATTCCAGGAGTTTATGTCGGGTAATGGTATCAAACACGTCAGGACAGCACCGTTCAAGCCGGCCTCCAATAGCCAGGCGGAACATGTGGTTCAAATCATAAAACAGGGCATGCTCCGGATTCAAGGACCCTCCCTTCAATGCCGCCTATCGCGCCTCCTGCTGGCCTATAGGTCCCGCCCGCACTCGCTCACGGGGGTCCCGCCCACGGAACTACTCATGAAACGCACGCTTAAAACGCGGCTGTCCCTCATTCATCCAGCCCTGTCAGACATTGTTGAGGGCAAGCGTCAGTCTCAAATAGAGTGCCATGATAGCAACTCAGTGGGGAGATGTATAGAAATCGATGATCCTGTATTCGTTCTCAATCATGCCCTGGGACCTAACTGGCTTGAGTGTACTGTAATTGGCAAAGAGGGGAATAGGGTCATAGTGGTCAGACTTAACAATGGGCAGATATGCCGCAAACATCTGGACCAAGTAAAGAAAAGGTTCAGCATGGACACTGAGGAACCTGAGGAAGATCATGAGATGTCACCCACACCACTGCCAGTGAACAAGCAACAAGGACATTCACCAGCATGCACAGTCCCTGCGGCCAGTCCGGACAGGCCGGAATCACCTCAGGCTATAGAGACGCATGCCACGGCTCAGCCACCAGAGCCACAACTGCGGCGCTCCACGAGAGAGCGTCGACCGCCTGAAAGACTTAATCTTTGACCCAATAAGATGTGAGGGAGGAGGTGATGTCATGTATGTAACCTTCATGCAACTGTACCCTTCATGTAACTGTAACCTTCATGTAACAACGCTGCATACTGTATATACCCAAAAAAATGCACACCTTGACCACAGGGGGTGAACTTGTGGGAGACACTCCTCACCTGTGCATCCAGGTATATAAAGGGAGGTCCCACGCAGGGTCATCACTTCTTGGTCCTGGGAATAAAGGTGCAGGTCACGTAGTGACCTTGTCTGCAGTACATGCCTCGTGTGATTCTATAGTAAGGTGTGAGGACACTACAGCGTGCAGGTCTGGTCGCCATATTATAGGAAGGACGTAATTGCACTAGAGAGGGTGCAGAGGAGATTTACTAGGATGCTGCCTGGAATGGAGAATCTTAGTTATGAGGACAGATTGGATAGGCTGGGTTTGTTCTCATTGGAACAGAGGAGGTTGCGAGGAGACCTCATCGAGGTGTACAAAATATTGAGAGGCCTGGACAAAGTGGATCGTAACGTCCTACTTCCATTGGTGAAAGGGGTCTATAACGAGAGGACATAGTTTTAAGGTGGTTGGTGGAAGATTTAGAGGGGATTTGTTGGGGGGGGGGCTTCTTTACGCAGAGGGTTGTGGGGATTTAGAACTCGTTGCCTGGAAGAGTGGTGGATGCAGAAACCCTCACCACTTTTAAGAGATGGTTGGATGAACATAACATAAGAATTAGGAACAGGAGTAGGCCATCTAGCCCCTCGAGCCTGCTCCGCCACTCAACAAGATCATTACTGACCTGGCCGTGGACTCAGCTCCACTTACCCGCCCGCTCCCCATTCCCTTATTGGTTAAAAATCTATCTATCTGTGATTTGAATACATTCAATGAGTTAGCCTCAACTGCTTCCCTGGGCAGAGAATTCCACAGATTCACAACCCTCTGGGAGAAGAAATTCCCTTCTCAACTCGGTCTTAAATTGGCTCCCCCATATTTTGAGGCTGTGCCCCCTAGTTCTAGTCTCCCCGACCAATGGAAACAACCTCTCTGCCTCTATCTTGTCTATCCCTTTCATTATTTTAAATGTTTCTATCAGATCACCCCTCATCCTTCGGAACTCCAACGAGTAAAGACCCAGTCTACTCAATCTATCATCATAAGATAACCCCCTCATCTCCGGAATCAGCCTAGTGAATCGTCTCTGTAATCCCTCCAAAGCTAGTATATCCTTCCTTAAGTAAGGTGACCAAAACTGCACGCAGTACTCCAGGTGCGGCCTCACCAATACCCTGTACAGTTGCAGCAGGACTTCCCTGCTTTTGTACTCCATCCCTCTCGCAATGAAGGCCAACATTCCATTCGCCTTCCTGATTACCTGCTGCACCTGCAAACTAACTTTTTGGGATTCATGCACAAGGACCCCCAGGTCCCTCTGCACCGCAGCATGTTGTAATTTCTCCCCATTCAAATAATATTCCCTTTTACTGTTTTTTTTTCCAAGGTGGATGACCTCACATTTTCCGACATTGTATTCCATCTGCCATACCATAGCCCATTCGCTTAACCTATCTAAATCTCTTTGCAGCCTTTCCTCTACACAACCCGCTTTCCCACTAATCTTTGTGTCATCTGCAAATTTTGATGCACTACACTCTGTCCCCTCTTCCAGGTCATCGATGTATATTGTTAACAGTTGTGGTCCCAGCACCGATCCCTGTGGCACACCACTAACCAACGATTTACAACCCAAAAAGGACCCATTTATCCCGACTCGCTGCTTTCTGTTAGCCAGCCAATTCTCTATCCATGCTAATACATTTCCTCTGACTCCGCGTACCTTTATCTTCTGCAGTAACCTTTTGTGTGGCACCTTATCAAATGCCTTTTGGAAATCTAAATACACCACATCCATCGGTACACCTCTATCCACCATGCTCGTTATATCCTCAAAGAATTCCAGTAAATTAGTTAAACGTGATTTCCCCTTCATGAATCCATGCTGCGTCTGCTTGATTGCACTATTCCTATCTAGATGTCCTGCTATTTCTTCCTTAATGATAGCTTCAAGCATTTTCCCCACTACAGATGTTAAACTAACCAGCCTATAGTTACCTGCCTTTTGTCTGCCCCCTTTTTTAAACAGAGGCATTACATTAGCTGCTTTCCAATCTGATGGTATCTCCCCAGAGTCCAGAGAATTTTGGTAGATTATAACGAATGCATCTGCTATAACTTCCGCCATCTCTTTTAATATCCTGGGATGCATTTCATCAGGACCAGGGGACTTGTCTACCTTGAGATCCATTAGCCTGTCCAGCACTACCCCCGTAGTGATAGTGATTGTCTCAAGGTCCTCCCTTCCCACATTCCCGTGACCAGCAATTTTTGGCATGGTTTTTGTGTCTTCCACTGTGAAGACCGAAGCAAAATAATTGTTTAAGGTCTCAGCCATTTCCACATTTCCCATTATTAAATCCCCCTTTTCATCTTCTAAGGGACCAACATTTACTTTAGTCACTCTTTTCCGTTTTATATATCGGTAAAAGCTTTTACTATCTGTTTTTGTGTTTTGCACAAGTTTACTTTCGGAAGTCATCTTTCCTTTCTTTATTGCTTTTTTCGTCATTCTTTGCTGTCGTTTAAAATTTTCCCAATCTGCTAGTTTCCACTAACCTTGGCCACCTTATACGCATTGGTTTTTAATTTGATACTCTCCTTTATTTCCTTAGTTATCCATGGCTGGTTATCCCTTCTCTTACCGCCCTTCTTTTTCACTGGAATATATTTTTGTTGAGCACTATGAAAGAGCTCCTTAAAAGTCCTCCACTGTTCCTTAATTGTGCCACCGTTTAGTCTGTGTTCCCAGTCTACTTTAGCCAATTCTGCCCTCATCCCACTGTAGTCCCCTTTGTTTAAGCATAGTATGCTCGTTTGAGACACTACTTCCTCACCCTCAATCTGTATTACAAATTCAACCATACTGTGATCACTCATTCCGAGAGGATCTTTTACGAGGAGATCGTTTAGTATTCCTGCTCATTACACAGGACCAGATCTAAGATAGCTTGCTCCCTTGTAGGTCCTGTAACATACTGTTCTAAGAAACAAACAGATAGATAGATTTTTAACCAATAAGGGAATTAAGGGTTATGGGGAGCGGGCGGGTAAGTGGAGCTGAGTCCACGGCCAGATCAGCCATGATCTTGTTGAATGGCGGAGCAGGCTCGAGGGGCTAGATGGCCTACTCCTGTTCCTAATTCTTATGTTCTTATGTTATGTTCTTATGTAATCCCGTATGCATTCTATGAATTCCTCCTCAAGGCTACCCCGTGCGATTTGATTTGACCAATCGATATGGGCATTTAAAGTGCCATAACCTGCAGGACTGATCTCTTGGACTAGTTTCGATCACCTGGATGGGTCAGAGAGGAAGTTTCTCAGATTTTGTCTCCCTCAGTTGGCCTGGGTTTTTATCTGGTTTTTGCCTCTCCCAGGAGATCACATGGCTTCGGTTGGGGTGGAGTGTAGAATGTTTCAGTATAAGGGGTGTGGCAGACTGGTTGGGCTGGATGCTCTTTGCCTTTCCGTCATTGTTCACAGGTTTATATGTAACCTTTAGAGCTGCTGACCGAGGGCCGAGCGGCTCTTTGTCGGCCGGTGAGAACATGATGGGTCGAAATGGCCTCCTTCTGCGCTGTAAATTTCTATGTTTCTAAAGGGGCTTTTAGTGAAGAATGACCATAATATGACAGAATTTTATATTCAGTTTGAAAATGATTTAGTTAAATCTAAAACTATGTCTTAAATCTAAACCAAGCAAACTACGTAGGTATGAGGGGAGAGTTGGCTAAGGTAGATTGGGAAACTACATTAAAAGGTCTGATGGTAGACAAGCAATGACTGGCATTTAAAGAATGAATACATAATTTACAACAAACATACATTCCCCTAAGGCACAAAAACCCCACAGCAAAAGTGGGCCAACCACGGCTAACAAGAGAAGTTAAAGATAGTATTAGATCAAAGGAAGAGGCTTATAATGTTACCAAAAAGAGCAGTAAGCCTGAGGATTGGGAGGATTTTAGAATTCAGTAAAGGTGGACCAATAAATTGATAAAGGGAAAATAGAATATGAGGGTAAACTAGCGAGAGATTTAAAAACGGACTGTAACTGCTTCTATAGGTATGTAAAAAGGAAAAGATTAGCTAAAGAAAATGTGGGCTCCTTACAGGCTGAGACAGGAGAAATTATAATGGGGAATAAGGAAATGGCAGAGAAATTAAACAAATACTTTGTGTCTGTCTTCATGGAAGAAGACACAAAAAACCTCCTGGAAATAGTGGAGAACCAAGGTTGTAGCGAGAATGAGGAACTGACAGAAATTAGTATTTGTCAAAAAAAAATTACAGAAGAAATTAGTGGGACTGAAAGGTGATAAATCCCCTGGACCTGATAGTCAGCTCTTTCAAAACCCTACGACGTAAGCTAAGAGCGGATGCATTGGTTGTCATCTTCCAAAATTGTATAGATTCTACAATGGTTCCCGCAGATTGGAAGGTAGCTAATGTAACCCACCGCTATTTAAGAAAGGAGGGAGAGAGAACACAGGGAATTACAGACCCGTTAGTCTGACATCAGTAATAGGGAACATGCTATAATCTATTATTAAGGACATGGTAACATGGCACTTAGAAAATAATAATAATAAGATTGGGTAGAGTCACAAGATGGATTTATGAAAGGGAAATCATGTTTGACAAATCTGTTAGTACTTTCTGAGGTTGTAACTAATAGAATAGATCAGGGGGAACCAGTGGATGTGGTGTATTTGGATTTTCAGAAGGCATTCAATAATGTGCCACACAAGAGGTTATTAAACAAAATCAGGGCTCATGGGATTGGAGATAATATACTAGTGTGGATTGAGAATTGGTTAATGCAAAGAAAATAGAGAGTAGGAATAAACAGGTTATTTTCGGCTTGGCAGGCTGTAACTAGTGGGATGCCGCAGGGATCGGTGCTGGGCCCCGGCTATTCACAATCTATATCAATGATTTGGTTGAGGGGACTAAATGTAATATATCCAAGTTTCTGATGATACAAAGCTCGGTGGGAATGTAAGTTGTGAGGAGGATGCAAAGAGGCTTCAAGGGTAATGAGGCAAGTGAGTGGGAAAGAACAAGGCAAATGGAATATAACGTGGAGAAATGTGAAGCTATCCACTTCGGTAGAAAAAATAGAAAAGCAGAGTATTTTTTTAATGGTGAGAGATTGGGAAATGTTGGTGTTCAAAGGGACCTGGGTGTCCTTGTACACCAATCACTGAACGTTAACATGCAGGTACAGCAAGTGATTAAGAAAACAAATGGTATGTTGGCCTTTATTCCAAGAGGATTTGAGTAAAAGAGTAAAGATGTCTCACTGAAATTATACAGGGCCCTGGTGAGACCACACCTGGAGTATTGTGCACAGTTTTGGTCTCCTTACCTAAGGAAGGATATACATGCCATAGAGGGAGTGCAACGAAGGTTCACCAGACTGATTCCTGGGATGGGGGGGCTGTCCTATGAGGAGATATTGAGTAGAATGGGCCGATATTCTCTCGAGTTTAGAAGAATGAGAGGTGATCTCATTGAAACATACAACATTCTTACAGGGCTAGACAGGGTAGATGCAGGGAGGGTGTTTCCCCCCGGGCTGGGGGAATGTAGAACCAGGGGTCACAGTCTCAAAATAAGGGTTCGGCCGTTTCGGACTGAGATGAGGAGAAACGTCTTCACTCAGAGGGTTGTGAATCTCTGGAATTCTCTGCCCCAGAGGGCTGTGGAGGCTCAGTCGTTGAGTATATTCAAGACAGAGATCGATAGATTTTTGGATATGAAGGGAATCAAGGGAAATGGGGACAGTGCAGGAAAGTGGAGTTGAGGTAGATGATCAGCCATGATCTTATTGAATGGCTCGAGGGGCCGAATGGCCTACTGCTGCTCCAAATTCTTATATTCGTATAAACCAGTATCAGTAATGGGGACCATGAATCTACCAGATTGTTGTAAAAACCTAACTGGTTCACTAATATCCTTTAGGGGAGGAAATCTCCTGTCCTTACCTGGTCTGGCTTATATAGGTGACTTCAGACCCACAGCAATGTGGTTGACTCTTACCTGCCCTCTGAAATGGCTGAGCAAGCTACTCAGTTGTCAAGAAGGTGGCTCATCTTGAGGGAAATTAGGGATGGCCAAGAAATACTGGCCTTGCCGGTGACACTCACGTCCCGTGAATGAATTTTAAAAAATACCTTTTCCGGTACTCCTCTTCTTTTCTGGTTCTTGATCGAGCAACAGCTCCTCAGCACCACTGGTGTCATTTGCATTAGTGCTGAAAGGTTCACCTGAATAAGGAATATAAACAGATCTTGTAAACTATACAGTGCTTTGAAATGACATTACTTCCACAAGAAGTTAGCGTTCAAAATGTTTTCTGCAAAGTCAAAACAATTATGTTTAACAATATCAACATCTTTCGGATGGAAGATTAAGAATAAACTGAAAATGGTTGCAGGTAGATACTTAATTAATTCAACTACATAGCAGTAGAAAGGCTGACAGCATCGCGGGTTGTACCTCAGTCCAGGTATTAAAGGGGGGAATGAGGGGAAGAGTTTCTGCTTTGGACGCAATCGGCTATCCTGGCGCAAATTGTGTTAAAAATTGTGCTGGATATCACGGTTCAAGTTTCTGCTCAAACTCATTTGCATAATCACAAACGTCAAATCTTCCATGAACCAGCAAAATTGGGCCGTGTTTTGAGCTGAATTGTTTATTTTTTTTCCACTTTCATTAAAAATTATTCCTTGATGTATCTTTGAATAGTGTATTTAAACCCGGTGCAATTTTATTAATACAGCTGAAAATGGGTTTCTCACAAAAATCAGCACTTTTATTAAGTGCCTAGTCCTCCTGTGAGTAACCTGATTTTAAATAACTGAAAATGACTTCAAAAAACTAGACAGAACCATTTACGTGTTCATTGGTGTATACTGGTCAGTTTCTTAGTAAATGAAATATTTTATAATTAGAAATATTTAAGAAGTTTCATTTCTATTTGCATAGAAATAAAATAGCTTAATTTTAAAAATAAAAAATAAAGCAAGACTTGGATTTATATAGCGCCTTTCACGACCACTGGACGTCTCAAAGTGCTTTACAGCCAATGAATGACTTTTGGAGTGTCGGCATTGTTGTAATGTTGAAAATGTGGCAGCCAACTTGTGCACAGCAAGCTCCCACAAACAGCAATGTGATTATGACCAGATAATCGTTTTTTTTTGTTATGTTGATAAAGGGATAAATATTGGCCAGGACACTGGCGATAACTCCCCTGCTCTTCTTCGAAATAGTGCCATGGGATCTTTTACGTCCACTTAAGAGAGCAGACGGGTCTCAGTTTAATCTCTTATCTGAATGACAGCATCTCCAACAGTGCGGTGCTCCCTCAGTACTGATCCTCCGATAGCGCGGCGCTTCATCAGTGCTGCCCCTCCGACAGTGCCGCACTCCCTCAGTACTACCCCTCCGACAGTGCGGCACCCCCTCAGTACTGCCTCTCCGACAGTTCAACACTCCCTCAGTACAGCCCCTCTGACACTCCCTCAGTACTGCCCCTCCGACTGCACTGGAGTGTCAGCCTAGATTATTTTGTACTCCAGTCTCTGGAGTGGGACTTGAACCCACAACCTACAGACTCAGGCGAGAGTGCTACCCACTGAGCCACAGTTGACACTGCGGAAAATGCCAGAAAGGGAGGGAAAGAAAAGGAGAGAGCATGAAAAAAGCGAGCGAGAAAAAAACTAATCAGTCTGAAAAAAAAATGAATACCCAAAAATAACTCTGGTACGGGGGGTAGTGGGAGATCTGTGTAAGGAATACATTCCGTGATCTACTCCCTCCACTGAACAGAACCGTAGAACACCGGCCCAGGCCAAACAATGCCTCGATTACTTCCTCATCCTGTAACATACACTCGATCAATGGGTCTAACCTTAATATAGTTTGATGCGCATTTAAAACCTGTAGATTGTATTTATGTTTAAAATGCTCCCCTTCGCCTCACTCTGCGAACACTCTGGCCTACCCTCTGCTAAAAATTCCATTTCAAACCAGTTCGTCTCCAGAACCACAGTCAGCAGGACTATAAAGTAGGATACAGAGCAAAGTAGACACTTAATGACCGGTATCACTAGAAACACAGAGAATGGGAGAGCAGTGTGGATGACTCAACGAGACAGCGATCCGCAGAGCTCGGGGCAATTCAGCACAAGTATCGGGAACTTCTTCACCTCAGTGACATCTATTGCATGGTGACGTGTGTAGGGACAGGAATGAGCGACAGGCACAACATAAATTGGGAGAGAGGGACGGAGTACCCTTTTCTGAGTTGCCGATAATACATGTATATGTGCGAATATTCTGTGCACTAAATTATTCGAGGGTAATCCTGCTCGCTAATGGGACAGTTAAATCAGTGTTTTAGCAATTGATACACCTGTATTGATATACACAGTGAAACCTGTAAATTACAGGCACCGAAGGGACTGGCATCAGATGTCCCTTTTATTGCAGGTATCCTTATTTTGAAAATGGTCATTTAACGTAGTATAAAAATTATCCCAATCTTGAAGAACCAGCTGAGATTACGATCAGCTGCAACAATATTAAGAGCTGGTGTTTGGAAGCAGATATAACTAAACCGATGCCATGTACAGTAACTGTACAGTGGAACCTGCTCCTAACGACACTCGCTAAAGGCGGATAACCGTACCACGTGAGGTCGGGAGTGTGCGTCTCCTCGTTTAGTGCAAGGTTAGGTGTGTGCATCTTCTGGCTTGTACCGTGTTTTAAGGTGCAAAAGGCCTCGGTACATTGAAGGCAATCAGTATGTTGTAATCTGCGTGTGTCCGCGGTTTCAGGGCGAATCTGTATCATTTACAGTGCACGTTATTTGGGACTGTCGATAAGTGTCTGTGCAGGTTTCAATTCACTCTGTTTAAAATGCACCTTTTTCAAACCAAAGAAATGTTTACTGTCGTACCACCTTCCTACTGAAAGAGGGCAGCAGTGCACTGAACAAGCTGAATTCATCCTCAGTCTGCAGTACATGAGAGCCTGCTCGAGGGGCTGCAATTAGCGGAAACTTGCCATGCTGATTAATTTGATCTGGGTGCGTGGGCAGGACTGGCTTCAGGCGCAATGTCTTTTATACCAGTGGAAAAGAGCGCAGAAACTCGATTCGTGTTGTACGTAACTTGTGCTTGAAATTCCTTGAGTTTTTGTGTTGGTTTGGCCGATTTCGAGCAAATTGTGCTTCTTTCCAGCTGAAAAATTGAGTTGTGTAAAATTATGAGGCCGAGATAGAGTGGACAGGAAGGACCTGTTTCCCTTAGCAGAGGGATCATGGAGCATCCTCCTCAAATTCGGCTGCCCTCAAAAGTTTGTCACCTACTTTGCCTTCGCCTGCTTCACGAAGACGTACAAGCCGTGATCCTGACCAATGGATCCACCACAGACCCAATTCACCTTTGGACTGGGGTCAAGCAAGGCTGTGGTCCTGCATCAGACTCATCAGTCACCTGAGAACTCATTGTTAGTGCGGAAGCAAGTCATCCTCGACTCAGGGGGACTGCCTAAGAAGAAGGAGAAGACAAAGCTTGGTACAGCAAAGGAGGACCAAAAAATTGATAAAGAAAGGGAAAATAGAATATGAGAGTAAACTAGCGAGGGATTGAAAAACAGTCTGTAAAAGCTTCTATAGGTATGTAAAAAGGAAAAGATTTGCTAAAGAAAATGTGGCCCCTTACAGGCTGAGACAGGAGAAATTATAATGGGGAATAAGGAAATGGCAGAGAAATTAAACAAATACTTTGTGTCTGTCTTCATGGAAGAAGACACAAAAACCTCCTGGAAATAGTGGAGAACCAAGGTTCTAACGAGAATGAGGAACTGACAGAAATTAGTATTAGTCAAAAAAATAGTACCGAAGAAATGAATGGGAATGAAAGCCGATAAATCCCCTGGACCTGATAGTCAGCTCTTTCAAAACCCTAGGATGTAAGCTAAGAGTAGATGCATTGGTTGTTATCTTCCAAATTGTATCGATTCTACAATGGATCCTGCAGATTGGAAGGTAGCTAATGTAACCCCCTGCTATTTAAGAAAGGAGGGAGAGAGAAAACAGGGAACTACAGACCCGTTAGCCTGACATCAGCAGTAGGGAACATGCTATAATCTATTATTGAGGACATGGTAACAGGGCACTTAATAAATAATAATAGGATTGGGTAGAGTCACAACACGGAATTATGAAAGGGAAATCATGTTTGCGAAATCTGTTCGTGCTTTCTGAGGTTGTAACTAATAGAATAGATCAGGGGGAACCAGTGGATGTGGTGTATTTGGATTTTCAGAAGGCATTCAATAAGGTGCCACACAAGAGGTTATTAAACAAAATTAGGGTTCATGGGCTTGGAGGTAATATACGAGTATGGATTGAGAATTGGTTAATGCACAGAAAATAGAGAGTAGGAATAAACAGGTTATTTTCGGCTTGGCAGGCTGTAACTAGTGGGGTACCGCAAGGATCGTTGCTTGGGCCCCGGCTATTCACAATCTATATCAATGATTTGGATGAGGGGACCAAATATAATATATCCAAGTTTCTGATGATTCAAAGCTCGGTGGGAATGTAAGTTGTGAGGAGGATGCAAAGAGGCTTCAAGGGTAATGAGGCAAGTGAGTGGGAAAGAACATGGAAAATGGAATATAACGTGGAGAAATGTGAAGCTGTCCACTTCGGTAGAAAAAATAGAAAAGCAGAGTATTTTTTTAATGGTGAGAGATTGGGAAATGTCGGTGTTCAGAGGGACCTGGGTGTCCTTGTACACCAATCACTGAACGTTAACATGCAGGTACAGCAAGTGATTAAGAAAGCAAATGGTATGTTGACCTTTATTCCAAGAGGATTTGAGTAAAAGAGTAAAGATGTCTCACTGAAATTATATAGGGCCCTGGG
This sequence comes from Pristiophorus japonicus, assembly GCF_044704955.1. Taxonomy (NCBI): domain Eukaryota; kingdom Metazoa; phylum Chordata; class Chondrichthyes; family Pristiophoridae; genus Pristiophorus; species Pristiophorus japonicus. The sequence goes on from NC_091996.1 coordinate 97,406,374, forward strand.
GAGACTGCACCTGGAGTATTGTGTACAGTGTCGGTCTCCTTTCCTAAGGAAGGATATACATGCCATAGAGGGAGTGCAGTGAAGGTACAACAGACTGATTCCTGGGATGGGGGATTGTCCTATGAGGAGATATTGAGTAGAATGGACCTATATTCTCTCGAGTTTAGAAGAATGAGAGGTGATCTCATTGAAACATACAATATTCTTACAGGGCGAGACAGGGTAGATGCAGGGAGGATGTTTCCTCTGGCTGGGAGAGTCTAGAACCAGGGGTCACAGTGTCAAAATAAGGGGTCGGCCATTTAGGACTGAGATGAGGAGAAACGTCTTCACTCAGAGGGTTGTGAATCTCTGGAATTCTCTGCCCCAGAGGGCTGTGGAGGCTCAGTCGTTGAGTATATTCAAGACAGAAATCGATAGATTTTTGGATATGAAGGGAATCAAGGGAAATGGGGACAGTGCAGGAAAGTGGAGTTGAGGTAGATGATCAGCCATGATCTTATTGAATGGCTCGAGGGGCCGAATGGCCTACTGCTGCTCCAAATTCTTATATTCGTATAAACCAGTATCAGTAATGGGGACCATGAATCTACCAGATTGTTGTAAAAACCTAACTGGTTCACTAATATCCTTTAGGGGAGGAAATCTCCTGTCCTTACCTGGTCTGGCTTATATAGGTGACTTCAGACCCACAGCAATGTGGTTGACTCTTACCTGCCCTCTGAAATGGCTGAGCAAGCTACTCAGTTGTCAAGAAGGTGGCTCATCTTGAGGGAAATTAGGGATGGCCAAGAAATACTGGCCTTGCCGGTGACACTCACGTCCCGTGAATGAATTTTAAAAAATACCTTTTCCGGTACTCCTCTTCTTTTCTGGTTCTTGATCGAGCAACAGCTCCTCAGCACCACTGGTGTCATTTGCATTAGTGCTGAAAGGTTCACCTGAATAAGGAATATAAACAGATCTTGTAAACTATACAGTGCTTTGAAATGGTATTACTTGCACAAGAAGTTAGCGTTCAAAATGTTTTCTGCAAAGTCAAAACAATTATGTTTAACAATATCAACATCTATCGGATGGAAGATTAAGAATAAACTGAAAATGGTTGCAGGCAGATACTTAATTCAAGTATATAGCAATAGAAAGGCTGACATCATCGCGGGTTGTACCTCAGTCCGGGTATTAAAGTGGGGGACGAGGGAAGAATTTCTGCTTTGGGCGGAATAGGCTATCTGGGCGCAAATTGTGTTAATAATTGTGCTGGATATCACGGTTCAAGTTTCTGCTCAAACTCATTTGCACAATCAAAACATCAAATCTTCCATGAACCAGCAAAATTGGGCGAGGTTTTGGAACTGAATTGTTTAATTTTTTTTCTCCCTTTCATTAAAAAATATTCCTTGATGTATTTATGAATGTTATTTATGAATGATGTATTTAAACCCGGAAAGGGAAACCAGAGGAAGAACACCGTCTCCACGGAGTCGGTTTCGTCAGCAAAAACGAGCTGGTCAACCGCCTCACAAACTCCCCCTGCGGGATTAACAGACGTCTCATGATTCTCTGACTCACCCTATCTCGAATCAATGCGCCACAGTCATCAGTGCGTACGCCCCAACACTCGATGTGACAGATGAGACCAAAGAGGGTTTTTATTCCAGCCTCGAAAAATCCCTGCGGTTGACAAACAGATCCTTCCTTGGTGACTTCAATGCCAGAGTCGGCAAGGACACAGCCCTCTGGGGAGGTGTGATCGGCAGAGAGGGGGTAGGGAAAACCAACTCCAGCGGTACCCTGCTCCTGACAAAATGTCTAGAACAATACCTTGTCATCACCAACACCATGTTCCGTCAGCGGGATAAGTACAAGGCATCGTGGCAACAGCCTCGCTCCAAACATTGGTACCTGCTCAACTATGTCATCGTCCGAGCCAGGAGTCACAAGGATGTGCGCATCACCCACGCCATGGCAGGAGCTGACGACTGCTGGACGGACCACCGCCTAATCCGATCCATCAGTGACATCAACATCGCCCCAAAGAGGCGATGGCAGCAGAAGTAGTGCCGCAAAAAAGTCAGCTAACCTGGCGTGCCTTGATGACCCTGAGACGCAGAATGCCCACAGTGCTTGGTCTGCCCTCCAGGCCTCCATAACCAGTGCCTTCGAAGAGACACTCGGTCACTCAACCAGGAAACACCAGGGCTGGTTTGATGAGAATGACCAGGAGATCCAAGAGCTAATAGATCGCAAGCGCAAGGCTTTCCGAGTCTTAAACAACAACCAACTTGGGAGCAGCAAGGCAGCATTACAGATGGCTTAAGGCCGAGGTCCAACAAAAAACTCTGGACCTAAAGAACAGATAGAGAAAGCACAGGAGATACAGCAGCTGGCCGACAGCCATGATGGGCGAGGATTTTTCACCGCAGTCAAGGCCACCTACAGGCCAAACATCCAAAGCCCCACCCCACTGCTGGCCAAGAATGGGGAAACACTCATCAAGGACACCGAGGCAGCTGGAGGGAGCACTTCGAAGATCTCCCTGTTATCAGCCACTGGGAAAATCGTCACTAGAATCCTCCTCAACCGTCTTCTCCTTGAGGCTGAGGAGCTCCTCCCGGAATCACACTGCGGATTTCGTCCCCTATAGGGCACAACGGACATGAATTTTACAGAGCGACAGTTGCAAGAAAAATGCAGTGAACAGCACCAGCCCTTGCACATGGCCTCTTCGACCTTACAAAGGCCATTGTCACTGTCAACCATTACGGTCTATGAAGCGTCCTCCTCCATTTCGGATGCCCCCAAAAGTTTGTCACCATCCTACGTCTGCTCCCTGACGACATGCAGGCTGTGATCCTTATCAATAGATCCATTACAGACCCAATCCACGTCCAGACAGGTCTAGCAGGGCTGCGTCATCGCCCCAACCTTCTTCTCAATCTTCCTCGCTGCCATGCTCCACCTCACAGACAACAAGCTCCCCGCTGGAGTGGAACTAAACTACAGAACCAGTGGGAACTTGTTCAACCTTCGTTGTCTCCAGGCCAAGACCACCCCAACCTCAGTCGTCGAGCTACAGTACGCGGAAGATGCCTGCGTCTGCGTACATACAGAGGCCGAACTCCAAGTCATAGACAACATATTCACTGAGGCGTACGAAAGCATGGGCCTTACACTAAACATCCGAAAGACAAAGGTCCTCCACCAGCCTGTCCCCGCCGCACAGCACTGCCCCCCGAGTCATCAAGATCCATGGCGCGGCCCTGGACAACGTGGACCATTTCCCATACCTTGGGAGCCTCTTACATAGAAACATAGAAAATAGGTGCAGAAGTAGGCCATTTGGCCCTTCGCTCCTGCACCACCATTCAATAAGATCATGGCTGATCATTCCCTCAGTACCCCTTTCCTGCTTTCTCTCCATACCTCTTGATCCCTTTAACTGTAAGGGCCATATCTAACTCCCTCTTGAATATATCCAATGAACTGGCATCAACAACTCTCTGCACGAGAGAATTCCACAGGATAACAACTCTCTGAGTGAAGAAGTTTCTCCTCATCTCAGTCCTAAATGGCTTAACCCTTATCCTTAGACTTTTCCAGCATCTAACCTGCCCAGTCCCATCAGAATTTTACATATTTCTATGAGATCCCCTCTCATCCTTCTAAACTCCAGTGAATACAGGCCCAGTCGATCCAGTCTCTCCTCATATGTCAGTCCAGCCATCCCGGGAATCAGTCTGGTGAACCTTCGCTGCACTCCCTCAATAGCAAGAACGTCCTTCCTCAGATTAGGAGACCAAAACTGAACACAATATTCCAGGTGAGGCCTTACCAAGGCCCTGTGCAACTGCAGTAAGACCTCCCTGCTCCTATACTCAAATCCCCTAGCCATTTGCCTTCCTCACTGCCTGCTGCACCTGCATGCCAACTTTCAATGACTGATGTACTATGACACCCAGGTCTCGTTGCACCTCCCCTTTTACTAATCTGCCGCCATTCAGATAATATACTGCCTTTGTGTTTTTGCCACCAAAGTGGATAACCTCACATTTATCCACATTATACTGCATCTGCCATGCATTTGCCCACTCACTTAACCTGTCCAAGTCACTCTGCAGCCTCTTAGCATCCTCCACACAGCTCACACCGCCCCCCAGCTTAGTGTCATCTGCAAACTTGGAGATATTACATTCAATTCCTTCATCTAAATCATTGATGTATATTGTAAATAGCTGAGGTCCCAGCACTGAGCCCTGCAGCACCCCACTAGTCACTGCCTGTCATTCTGAAAAGAACCCGTTTATCCCGACTCTCTGCTTCCTGTCTGCCAGCCAGTTCTCTATCCACGTCAGTACATTACCCCCAATACCATGTGCTTTAATTTTGCACACCAATCTCGTGTGGGACCTTGTGAAAAGCCTTTTGAAAGTCCAAATACACCACATCCACTGGTTCTCTCTTGTCCACTCTACTAGTTACATCCTCAAAAAATTCCAGAAGATTTGTCAAGCATGATTTCCCTTTCATAAATCCATGCTGACTTGGACCGATCCTGTCACTACTTTCCAAATGCGCTGCTATTTCATCTTTAATAATTGATTCCAACATTTTCCCCACTACTGATGTCAGGCTAACCGGTCTATAATTACCCATTTTCTCTCTCCCTCCTTTTTTAAAAAGTGGTGTTACATTAGCTACCCTCCAGTCTCTAGGAACTGATCCAGAGTCGATAGACTGTTGGAAAATGATCACCAATGCATCCACTATTTCTAGGGCCACTTGCTTAAGTACTCTGGAATGCAGACTATCAGGTCCCAGGGATTTATCGGCCTTCAATCCCATCAATTTCCCTAACACAATTTCCTGCCTAATAAGGATTTCCTTCAGTTCCTACTTCTCTCTAGACTCTCAGTCCCCTAGTATTTCTGGAAGGTTATTTGTGTCTTCCTTCGTGAAGACAGAACCAAGTATTTGTTCAACTGGTCTGCTATTTTTTTGTTCCCCATTATAAATTCACCTGAATCTGACTGCAAGGGACCTACGTTTATCTTCACTAATCTTTTTCTTTTTACATATCTATAGAAGCTTTTGCAGTCAGTTTTTATGTTCCCAGCAAGCTTCCTCTCATACTCTATTTTCCCCCTCCTAATTAAACCCTTTGTCCTCCTCTGCTGAATTCTAAATTTCTCCCAGTCCTCAGGTTTGCTGCTTTTTCTGGCCAATTTATATGCCTCTTCCTTGGATTTAACATTATCCTTAATTTCCCTTGTTAGCCACGGTTGAGCCACCTTCCCCATTTGATTTTTACTCCAGACAGGGATGTACAATGTTGAAGTTCATCCATGTGATCTTTAAATGTTTGCCATTGCCTATCCACCATCAACCTTTTAAGTATAATTCACCAGTCTATTCTAGCCAATTCACGTCTCATACCATCGAAGTTACCTTTCCTTAAGTTCAGGACTCTAGTCTCTGAATTAACTGTGTCACTCTCCATCTTAATAAAGAATTCTACCATATTATGGTCACTCTTCCCCAAGGGGCCTCGCACAACAAGATTGCTAATTAATCCTCTCTCATTACATATCACCCAGTCTAGGATGGCCTCCCCCCTAGTTGCTTCCTCGACATATTGGTCTAGAAAACCATCCCTAATATCCTATAGGAAATCCTCCTCCACCGTATTGATACCAGTTTGGTTAGCCCAATCTATATGTAGATTAAAGTCGCCCATGATAACTGCTGTACCTTTATTGCACGCATCCCTAATTTCTTGTTTGATGCTGTCCCCAACCTCACTACTACTGTTTGATGGTCTGTACACAATTCCCACTAGCATTTTCTGCCCTTTGGTATTCTGCAGCTCCACCCATACCGATTCCACATCATCCAGGCTAATGTCTTTCCTTACTATTGCGTTAATTTCCTCTTTAACCAGCAACGCTACCCCACCTCCTTTTATTTTATGTCTATCCTTTCTGAATGTTGAATACCCCTGGATGTTGAGTTCCCAGCCTTGGTCACCCTGGAGCCATGTCTCCGTGATGCCAATTATATCATATTCGTTAATTGCTGCCTACGCAGTTAATTCGTCCACCTGATTACAAATACTCCTCGCATTGAGGCTTGTCTTTTTAACACACTTTTCCCCTTTAGAATTTTGCTGTAATGTGACCCTTTTTGATTTTTGCCTTGGGTTTCTCTGCCCTCCACTTTTACTTTTCTTTTTTCTATCTTTTGCTTCTGCCCCCCCCTTGTACTTCCCTCTGTCTCCCTGCATAGGTTCCCATCCCCCTGCCATAGTAGTTTCACCCTTCCCCAACAGCACTAGCAAACTCTCCCCCTAGGACATTGGTTCTGGTCCTGCCCAGGTGCAGACTGTCCGGTTTGTACTGGTCCCACCTCCCCCAGAACCGGTTCCAATGCCCCAGGAATTTGAATCCCTCTCTTCTGCACCACTCCTCCAGCCACATATTCATCTGAGCTATTCTGCCATTCTTACTCTGACTAGCACGTGGCATTGGTAGCAATCCTGAGATTACTACCTTTGAGGTCCTACTTTTTAATTTAACTCCTAGCTCCCTAAATTCAGTTTGTAGGACCTCATCCCGTTTTTTACCTATATCGTCGGTACCAATATGCACCACGACAACTGGCTGTTCACCCTCCCCCTCCAAAATGTCCAGCCGCTCCGAGACATAGAAATATAGAAAATAGGTGCAGGAGTAGGCCATTCGGCCCTTCGAGCCTGCACCGGCATTCAATGAGTTCATGGCTGAACATGCAACTTCAGTACCCCATTCCTGCTTTCTTGCCATACCCCTTGATCCCCCTAGTAGTAAGGACGACATCTAACTCCTTTTTGAATATATTTAGTGAATTGGCGTCAACAATTGACATCCTTGACCCTTGCAACAGGGAGGCAACATACCATCTTGGAGTCTCGATTGCGGCAGCAGAAACACCTATCTATTCCCCTTACAATAGAATCCCCTACCACTATCGCTCTCCCACTCTGTTTCCTGCCCTCCTGTGCAGCAGAGCCACCCACGGTGCCATGAATGTGGCTGCTGCTGCCCTCCCCGATGAGTAATTTCCCCCAACAGTACCCAAAATGGTGTATCTGTTTCGGAGGGGGATGGCCGCAGGGGACCCCTGCACTACCTTCCGTCCACTGCTCTTCCTGTTGGTCACCCATTCCCTATCTGCCTGTGTGTGCTTTACCTGCGGTGTGACCAACTCACTAAACGTGCTATTCACCACATGCTCAGCATCACGGTTACAAACAAGAGCAGACATTGACGATGAGATTCAACACCGCCTCCAGTGCACCAGTGCAGCCCTCGGCCGCCTGACAAAAAGAGTGAGGAAATGACCAGGCCCTCAAATCTGACACCAAGCTCATGGTCTGCAGGGCTGTAGTAATACCTGCCCTCCTGTATTGCTCAGAGACATGGATCATGTACATGGACCTCAACTCGCTGGAGAAATAACACCAACCATGTCTCCGTAAGATCCTGCAAATCCCCTGGGAAGACAGACGCACCAACATCAGTGATTCAGTGCTGCCAACATCCCCAGCATCGAAGCACTGACCACACTTGATCAGCTCCGCTGGGCGGGGCCACATTGTTCGCATGCCAGGCACAAGACTCCCAAAACAAGCGCTCTACTCGGAACTCCTTCACGGCAAACGAGCCAAAGGTGGGCAGAGGAAACGTTACAAGGGACCACCCTCAAAGCCTCCCTGATAAAGTACAACATCCCCACCGACACCTGGAAGTCCCTGGCCAAAGACCGCCCTAAGTGGAGGAAGTGCATCTGGGAGGGCGCTGAGCACCTCGAGTCTCATCACCGAGAGCAGAAACCAAGCGCAGGCAGCGGAAGGAGCGTGCGGCAAACCTGTCCCACCCTCCCCTTCCCTTAATGACTATCTGTCCCACCTGTGACAGGGACTGTGGTTCTCGTACTGGACTGTTCAGTCACCTGAGGACTCATTTTTAGAGAGGAAGCAAAATTTCCTCGATTCCAAGGGACTGCCTGTGATGATGATTTAAACCTGGTGCAATTTTATTAATGCAGCTGAAAATTGGTTTCTCACACAATTAGAACTTTTATTAAGTGCCTAGTCCTCCTGTGAGTAACCTGATTTTAAATAACTGAAAATGACTTCAAAAAACTAGACAGAACCATTTACTTGTTTCATTGGTGTATACTAAGTCAGTTTCTTCGTAAGTGGAAGATTTTATAATTAGAAACTTTTAAGAGGTGATATTCGGCGACGTCTCAAAGCACTTTACAGCCAATGAAGTACTTTTGGAGTGTAGGCACTGTTGTAATGTGGGAAACGCAGCAGCCAACTTGCGCACAGCAAGCTCCCACAAACAGCAATGTAATAATGACCAGATAATCTTTTTTTGTTATGTTGATTTGCCCCAGGACACCGGGGATAACTCGCCTGCTCTTCTTCGAAGTAGTGCCATGAGATCTTTTACGTCCACAGAGAGAGCAGACAGGCCTTGGTTTAACGTCTCATCTGAATGACAGCATCTCTGACAGTGCGGCGCTCCCTCAGTACTGCCCCTCCGACAGTGTGGCGCTCCCTCAGTACTGCCCCTCCGACAGTGTGGTGCTTCCTCAGTACTGCCCCTCCGACAGTGTGGCGCTCCCTCAGTACTGCCCCTCCGACAGTGCGGTGCTCCCTCAGTACTGCCCCTCCGACAGTGCAGCGCTCCCTCAGGACCGCCCCTCCGACAGTGTGGCGCTCCCTCAGTACTGCCCCTCCGACAGTGCGGCGCTCCCTCAGTACTGTCCCTCCGACAGTGCAGCGCTCCCTCAGGACCGCCCCTCCGACAGTGCAGCGCTCTCTCAGTACCGCCTCTCCGACAGTGTGGCGCTCCCTCAGTACTGTCTTGTACCAGCAAAAGGCCTCGGTACATTGAAGGCGGTCAGTATATTGTAATCTGCGCGTGTCCGTCGTTTCAGGGCGAATCTGTATCATTTACGGTGCATGTTATTTGGGACTGTTGATAAATGTCTGTGCAGGTTTCAATTCACACTGTTTAAAATGCACTTCTTTCAAACCTGTCATACCACCTTCCTACTGAGAGAGGGCAGCAGTGCACTGAACAAGCTGAATTCATCCTCAGTCTGCAGTACATGAGAGCCTGCTCGAGGGGCTGCAATTAGCGGAAACTTGCCATGCTGATTAATTTGATCTGGGTGCGTGGGCAGGACTGGCTTCAGGCGCAATGTCTTTTATACCAGTGGAAAAGAACGCAGAAACTCGATTTGTGTTGTACGTAACTTGCTCTTGAAATTCCTTGAGTTTTTGCGTTGGTTTGGCCGATTTCGAGCAAATTGTGCTTCTTTCCAGCTGAAAAATTGTGTTGTATAAAATTATGAGGCCTAGATACACTGGATAGGAAGGACCTGTTTCCTTTAGCAGAGGGGTCAATAACCAGGGGGCACAGATTTAAAGTAATTCGTCGGGGGTTTAGAGGGGAGTTGAGGAGAAGCTTTTTCACCCAGAGGGTGGTGGGGGTCTGGAACTCACTGCCTGAAAGGGTGGCAGAGGCAGAAACCCTCATCGCGTTTAAAAAGTACTTGGATGCACACTTGAAGTGCCGTAACCTACAGGGCTACGGACCAAGAGCTGGAAAGTGGGATTAGGCTGGATAGCTCCTGGTCGGCCGGTGTGGACACGATGGGCCGAATGGCCTCCTTTGGTGCCATAAACTGCTATGATTCTAAATTCTCCCGCAATTTGAAATTCAACTGTACTTTGTGATCTACCAATCAACTCCATGGTTCTTGTCAATCCTCATCTTTTTTGCCACCTCAGTCACTGGACTAGCTACTATTTATCTTCATACCAAAAATATCCCTGGTGTGGTAAACCCACTGGTATACGTGCATCTTGTTGAGTGTTAGTGCCAAATAATATGTATGTCGTGGTTTATAGAAGAGATTTGGAATAATAAAAACTAACGACTCCCATCTAGTTCTATCCCTGTGGGACAATCCCATGTTTAGGAATTGATTCTTCAGGCACTTTCTGTTCAAGTGCATTTATTATTTCACTTCTTGGTTATAATGTTAACCTTTTTGCAATCTTAATTGTTGACAGACACAGTAATATTGACTTGCCATGGCCCACTCACCTCTTGCTGCAGGATAGAAGTCAGACAATACCTCATCTAGTCCTGGGAGTTCTTTCCGTAAGCTTTGTAGAACCACAAGCAAGTTGTCACAAGCCTCCTCTCCCTTCTGAACCACAATGTTGATAAGTTTTCTGATTTTTGCCGTGGGGTCTGCTATCCCATCTATCTGATCATATTCATCGCTTGTGATGGCAAGCGTCGCATCCAACTCATCAAGGACGACATTTGGTTGTTCTTTAAGAATGTTCATAAGGTTCCTTCGCATTCTCCGCAGAACATCTGATGGATTGCGTTCGCCAGCCATTTTGTGGGATGAATAGTCACTCCTACAAAAATGCAAAGTCATTATCCTAACAGCCATTAGATTTTGAAAGGATTTAAAAAAATTATTGATTCACAGGACGTAGGCGTCGCTGGCAAGGCCGGCATTTATTGCCCATTCCCCTAATTGCCCCTTGAGAAGGTGGTGGTGAGCCCCCTTCTTGAACCGCTGCAGTCCGTGTGGTGAAGGTGCTCCCACAGTGCTGTTAGGGAGGGAGTTCCAGGATTGTGACCCAGCGACGATGAAGGAACGGCCGATATATTTCTCAGTCGGGATGGTGTGTGACTGGGAGGGCAAAAATAAGATGATCCTCATCTCAGATGCTAAATGTAGAGCAGGCAATGGTGTCAGCTGTGGCTCAGTGGGTAGCACTCTTGTCTCTGAGTCAGAAGCTTGTGGGTTCAAGTCCCACTCCAGAGACTTGAGCACATAATCCAGGCTGACACGCCAGTGCGGTACTGAGGGAGCACTGCACTGTCGGAGGGGAAGTACTGAGGGAATGCCGCACTGTCGGAGGGTCAGTACTGAGGCAGAGCCGCACTGTCGGAGGGGCAGTACTGAGGGAGTGCCGCACTGTCGGAGGGGCAGTACTGAGGGAGCACTGCACTGTCGGAGGGGCAGTACTGAGGGAGTGCCGCACTGTCGGAGGTGCAGTACTGAGGCAGAGCCGCACTGTCAGAGGGGCAGTACTGAGGGAGCACCGGACTGTCGGACGGGCAGTCCTGAGGGAGCGCCGCACTGTCGGAGGGGCAGTACTGAGGGAGCCCCGCACTGTCGGAGGGGCAGTACTAAGGGAGCGCTGCACTGTCGGAGGGGCAGTACTGAGGGAGTGCCGCACTGTCGGAGGGTCAATACTGAGGCAGAGCCGCACTGTCGGAGGGGCAGTACTGAGGGAGCGCCGCACTGTCGGAGGGTCAGTACTGAGGCAGAGCCGCACTGTCGGAGGGGCAGTACTAAGGGAGCGCTGCACTGTCGGAGGGGCAGTACTGAGGGAGCGCCGCACTGTCGGACGGGCAGTACTGAGGGAGCACTGCACTGTCGGAGGGGCAGTATTAAGGGAGCGCTGCACTGTCGGAGGGGCAGTACTGAGGGAGCCCCGCACTGTCGGAGGGGCAGTACTGAGGCAGAGCCGCACTGTCGGAGGGGCAGTACTGAGGGAGCCCCGCACTGTCGGAGGGGCAGTACTGAGGCAGTGCCGCACTGTCGGAGGGGCAGTACTGAGGGAGCCCTGCACTGTCGGAGGGGCAGTACTGAGGGAGCACCGCACTGTCGGAGGGTCAGTACTGAGGGAGCACCGCACTGTCGGAGGGGCAGTACTGAGGGAGCGCCGCACTGTTGGAAATGCCATCTTTCAGATAAGATGTTAAACCAACGCTCTGTCTGTCCTTACAGGTGAATGTAAAAGATCCCATGACACTATTTGAAGAAGAGCAGGGGGAATCCTGCCCAATATTTATCCCTTAACCAACCCCACTAAAAAAAAAGCTCAGCTGGTCATTTATCTCATTTGTGTGTGGTAGCTTGCTGTGTGCAAATGGGCTGCCACATTTGCCACACTACAACAGTGACTGCACTTCAAAAGTACTTCATTGGCTGTAAAGAGCTTTGGGACGTGCTGAGATCGTGAAAGGCGCTGTAGAAATGCCAGTCTTTCTTTCCTTTTGACTGTGGGAGACGACAAGGTTGGTAGGCTGATGGCTGCCAGCTGCATTTGAGCAAGTGGAAAACAGTTGCACAGGCTGTAGGCAGTTTTAAATGTCTCACTTCCCCAGGCCCAGCCAATTCTAACAAGCCACTACACTTCAGTTAGCTGATCATAAGTTAAAAGGGGCACAAGGGGTTGGAAATAATGGGAATTCCAAATTCTGATGTCCTGCCATTTCCTTAGCGTAGCAACACAGGACATTGGAACATAGGAACAGGAGGAGGCCAGTCCGCCCCTCAAGCCTGTTACGCCATTCAATGAGATCGTGGCTGATCTGCACCCGGACACCATTCACCCGCCTTGGCTCCATATCCTTTTATACCCTTGGCTACCAAAAATCTATCAATCTCAGACTTAAAATTATTAATTCAGGCAGCATCTACTGCGTTTTCTGGGAGAGAGTTCCACACTTCTGCCACTCTTTGCATGAAGAAGTGTTTCCTAACGTCCCTCCTGAGTGACCTTGCTCTGATTTTAAGGTTAGACTTGTCCTAGATTCCCCACCAGTGGAAAATAGTCTCTCTCCATTGACCCTCTCAATTTCTTTTAAGAAATAAAGCTTTTTAATTCCAGATTTATTTAATCAACTGATTTTAAATTCCCCATTGCTGTGGTGTGATTTGAACTCCCATCCAGATCATTAGTCCAGCCCTCTGGATTACTAGTCCAATACCATAACCACTATGCTACCATTCCCTGTTCATCTATTCAGCAGTCTCCAGTGGCCCCGGCAAAACTAGCCGGAGTTTGCAAAGCGCATGCTCCACCTAGTTTTTCACACATTTAGCAGAGGGGTCCTGAAACAGGAGCAGGACCCTTTGCATATTTATATTGAACCAATGCTTATTTTCAGGCAGCTGCGACAGACGTCTAAAAACAGTGAGGACGAATATGGCGGCGGATATGTTGCCAGCGCGCATTATGTGCAGGACCTCGCCATTATCAGTAATGGTGACCATGTAACTTAGAACATAAGAACATAAGAATTAGGAACAGGAGTAGGCCATCTAGCCCCTCGAGCCTGCTCCGCCATTCAATAAGATCATGGCTGATCTGGTCGTGGACTCAGCTCCACTTACCCGCCCGCTCCCCGTAACCCTTAATTCCCTTATTGCTTAAAAATCTATCTATCTTTGACTTGAAAACATTCAATGAGCCAGCCTCAACTGCTTCCTTGGGCAGAGAATTCCACAGATTCACAAACCTCTGGGAGAAGAAATTCCTTCTCAACTCGGTTTTAAATTGGTTCCCCCTGTATTTTGAGGCTGTGCCCCCTAGTTCTAGTCTCCCCGACCAGTGGAAACAACCTCTCTGCCTCTATCTTGTCTATCCCTTTCATGATTTTAAATGTTTCTATAAGATCACCCCTCATCCTTCTGAACTCCAAGGAGTAAAGACCCAGTCTACTCAATCTATCATCGTAAGGTAACCCCCTCATCTCCGGAATCAGCCTAGTGAATCGTCTCTGTACCCCTTCCAAAGCTAGTATATCCTTCCTTAAGTAAGGTGACCAAAACTGCACGCAGTACTCCAGGTGCAGCCTCACCAATACCCTGTACAGTTGCAGCAGGACCTCCCTGCTTTTGTACTCCATCCCTCTCGCAATGAAGGCCAACGTTCCATTTGCCTTCCTGATTACCTGCTGCACCTGCAAACTAACCTTTTGGGATTCATGCACAAGGACCCCCAGGTCCCTCTGCATCACAGCATGTTGTAATTTCTCCCCATTCAAATAATATTCCCTTTTACTGTTTTTTTTCCCAAGATGGATGACCTCACACTTTCCGACATTGTATTCCATCTGCCAAACCTTAGCCCATTCGCTTAACCTATCAAAATCTCCTTGCAGCCTCTCTGAGTCCTCTACACAACCCGCTTTCCCACTAATCTTAGTGTCATCTGCAAATTTTGTTACACTACACTCTGTCCCCTCTTCTAGGTCAACTATGTATATTGTAAACAGTTGTGGTCCCAGCACCGATCCCTGTGGCACACCACTAACCACTGATTTCCAACCGGAAAAGGACCCATTTATCCCGACTCTCTGCTTTCTGTTCGCCAGCCAATTCTCTATCCATGCTAATATATTTCCTCTGACTCCGCGTACCTTTATCTTCTGCAGTAACCTTTTGTGTGGCACCTTATCGAATGCCTTTTGGAAATCTAAATACACCACATCCATCGGTACACCTCTATCCGCCATGCTCGTTATATCCTCAAAGAATTCCAGTAAGTTAGTTTAACATGATTTCCCCTTCATGAATCCATGCTGCATCTGCTTGATTGCACTATTCCTATCCAGATGTCCCGCTATTTCTTCCTTAATGATAGTTTCAAGCATTTTTCCCACTACAGATGTTAAACTAACTGGCCTATAGTTACCTGCCTTTTGTCTGCCCCCTTTTTTAAACAGAGGCGTTACATTAGCTGCTCTCCAATCCGCTGGTACCTCCCCAGAGTCCAGAGAATTTTGGTAGATTATAACAAATGCATCTGCTATAACTTCCGCCATCTCTTTTAATACCCTGGGATGCATTTCATCAGGACCAGGGGACTTGTCTACCTTCAGTCCCATTAGTCTGTCCAGCACTACCTCCCTAGTGATAGTGATTGTCTCAAGGTTCTCCCTTCCCACATTCCTATGACCAGCAATTTTTGGCATGGTTTTTGTGTCTTCCACTGTGTCTTTAACTGCCAGAATGTCATAAAACCCATCTAATGGTTCAGTCAGGAAATCTGCCGCCCTTACCCGGTCTGGCCTATATGTGACTCCAGACCCAGAGCAATGTCATTGACCCGTAACTGCTCTCTGAATTGACCCAGCAAACCACTCAATTGCACCAAACTGTGACGACTCACCACACGGAATGCAGTGGTTCAAGAATGTAGCTCACATTCTCAAGGGCAATTAGCGATGGGCAATAAATTCCGGCCTTGTCAGCAATACCCACATCCCGTGAATTAATTTTTTTTTAAAGTTGGTTGGAAATATTTTTTTGCTTTTACTTCCCCTTCCGTGGAGCATTGAGCAAGAGTACTCCTCCCAGCTTGACAGCAGTTCTGTGTGTCACTGCTGGCGTGTACTCGGTCCACATTCATCTCACTCCTCCATGTATTGGAGCTTGTGATGCTCCCTGAGCGCATTGAGAATGCTGTGTCTCCGTACCTTGTTCCCCATTCACCCACCAATGGAAACTGTTGTGTATCTGTAAAGCATGCACTCCCATGTTCCGCCACCAGGGAGCTCATCCCCTGAAGTCCCAAGGGATCCCAGCATCTCTTGGGAGCACTATATATAAGCCGGCCCCTAAGGCCAGTTCCTCACTCTGGAGTGTCTTATTAAAGACTGAGGTCATTGTTACTTTAACCTCCCTGTGTGCAGCCTCATCTGTGTTAGGAACACAATAACTGGCGACGAGAATACGAATCCAACGCAAAGATGCAGCAAACTGTGGGCATCCTGGAGAAGTTCTCGGAGGGTGAGGACTGGGAAGCCTATGTCGAATGGTTAGACCAGTACTTTGTAGCCAACGAGCTGGACGGAGAAGGAAACGCTGCAAAAAGGAGAGCGGTCCTCCTCACAGTCTGCGGGGCACCGACCTACAGCCTCATGAAGAATCTCTGGCTCTGGTGAAACCCACAGGTAAGTTGTATGAGGGGCTGTGTACACTGGTTCGGGAGCATCTTAACCCGAGGGAGAGCGTGCTGATGGCGTGGTATCTGTAATACACGTGCCAGCGATCTGAAGATCAGGAAGTGGCGAGCTACGTCGCTGAGCTAAGGCGACTTGCAGGACAATGTGAGTTTGCTGGCTACCTGGAGCAAATGCTTAGAGACGTTTTTGTACTGGGCATTGGCCACGAGACCATCCCACACAAACTTTTGACTGTAGAGACATCGATCCTCAGTAAGGCCATTGCGATAGCACAGGCTTTTTGTACAGGGCAGAACCCACGAGTCTGCAACTGCCAGCGGGCCTCAGGTGACCCAGATGACTCAGAGTCCCCAACAAAGGATGAATGCAAGGCAATTCACACCGTGTTGGCGTTGTGGAGGCTTCCATTCAGCCTATTCATGCCGCTTCAAAGGGTATGTTTGCAAGAGCTGTGGAACAATGGGACACCTCCAACGAGCTTGCAAATGAGCTGCAAGCTCTGCAAAACCTGCTAACCACCACGTGGCAGAGGAAGATCGGTCCATGGTGGATCAAAGCAATTTCGAGCCTCAGAGAGGAGTCAGATGCTGAAGTACACGGGGTGCACACATTTTCGACGAAATGTCCACCTATAATGCTAAACGTAAAATTGAATGGCTTAGCCGTAGCCATGGAACTGGACACTGGCGCTAGCCAATCCATCATGAGTAAAAAGATGTTTGAGAGACTGTGGTGCAACAAGGCACTCAGACCAGCCCTGAGCCCCATTCACATGAAACTGAGAACGTACACCAAAGAGCTTATCACTGTCCTGGGCAGCGCCATGGTCAAGGTCACCTACGAGGGCATGGTGCATGAACTGCCACTCTGGATTGTCCCGGGCGATGACCCCACACTGCTTGGAAGGAGCTGGCTGGGCAAAATCCGCTGGAACTGGGATGACATCCGAGCGCTATCACATGTCGATAAAGCCTCATGTACCCAGGTTCTTAACAAATTTCCTTGCCTTTTTGAGCCAGGCATTGGAAACTTTTCCGGGGCGAAAGTGCGGATCCACTTGGTCCCAGAGGCAGAACCCATTCACCACAAGGCGCGAGCGGTATCTCACATGATGAGGGAGAGAGTGGAAATCGAGCTGGACAGGCTGCAACGCGAGGGCATCATCTCCCCAGTGGAAATCAGCCAGTGGGCCAGCCCGATTGTTCCAGTACTCAAAAGTGATGGCACGGTCAGGATTTGCGGCGATTATAAAGTAACTATTAATCGTTTCTCGCTACAGGATCAATACCCGCTATCTACGGCAAATGACCTATTTGCGACGCTGGCAGGAGGCAAGACGTTCACCAAGCTCGACCTGACTTCGGCCTACATGACACAGGAGCTGGAGGAGTCTTCGAAGGGCCTCACCTGCATCAACACGCACAAGGGACTGTTCATCTACAACAGATGCCCGTTTGGAATTTGTGCGGCTGCAGCGATCTTCCAGAGAAACATGGAGAGCCTACTCAAGTCGGTACCACACACGGTGGTCTTTCAGGACGACATATTGGTCACAGGTCGGGACACCGTCGAGCACCTACAAAACCTGGAGGAGGTCCTCCAGCAACTGGATTGCGTAGGGCTGCGGCTGAAGAGGTCGAAATGCGTCTTCATGGCAACAGAAGTGGAGTTTTTGGGGAGAAAGATCGCGGCGGACGGCATTCGGCCCACAGACGCTAAGACAAAGGCTATCAGGAATGCACCCAGGCCACAGAACGTCATGCAGCTGCGGTCATTCCTGGGATTCCTCAACTCGGCGAGAGGAGGAGCAGGGAGATCGAGGCGGCCTACTTAAGGCCCAACTTCGTGCAGGGTCGGGAGTCGGCGAGAGGCGGAGCAGGGAGATCGAGGCGGCCTACTTGAGGCCTAACTGACAGACCGCATTGCGACACTGGAGCTGCGGGTGGATTCACTCTCGAGCATCCACGATGCTGAGAATGACGTGAGTAGCACGTTTAGCGAGTTGGTCTTACCGCAGGAAAAAGGTACACAGCCAGATAGGGAATGGAAGACCAACAGGAAGAGCAGTGCAAGGAAGGTAGTGCAGGGGTCCTCTGCGGTCATCCCCCTGCAAAACAGATACACCGCTTTGGGTACTGTTGAGGGGGATGACTCATCAGGGGAGGGCAGCAGCAGCCAAGTTCATGGCACCGTGGATGGTTCTGCTGCACAGGAGGGCAGGAAAAAGAGTGGGAGAGCGATAGTGATAGGGGGTTCTATAGTAAGGGGAATAGATAGGCGTTTCTGCGGCCGCAACCGAGACTACAGGATGGTATGTTGCCTCCTTGGTGCAAGGGTCAAGGATGTCTCAGAGCGGGTGCAGGACATTCTAAAAAGGGAGGGTGAACAGCCAGTTGTTGTGATACATATAGGTACTAACGATATAGGTAAAAACGGGATGAGGTCCTACGAGATGAATTTAGGGAGCTAGGAATTAAATTAAAAAGTAGGACCTCAAAAGTAGTAATCTCAGGATTGCTACCAGTGCCACGTGATAGTCAGAGTAGGAATCGCAGGATAGCTCAGATGAATACGTGGCTTGAGCAGAGGTGCAGCAGGGAGGGATTCAAATTCCTGGGGCATTGGAACCGGTTCTGGGGGAGGTGGGACCAGTACAAACCAGACGGTCTGCACCTGGGCAGGACCAGAACCAATGTCCTCGGGGGAGTGTTTGCTGGTGCTGTTGGGGAGGAGTTAAACTAATACAGCAGGGGGATGGGAACCTATGCAGAGAGACAGAGGGAAACAAATTGGAGACAGAAGCAAAAGATAGAAAGGAGAAAAGTAAAAGTGGAGGGCAGAGAAACGCAAGGCAAAAAACAAAAAGGGGCACTTTACAGCAAAATTCTAAGGGGTCAAAGTGTGTTAAAAAGACAAGCCTGAAGGCTCTGTGCCTCAATGCGAGGAGTATTCGGAATAAGGTGGACGAATTAACGGCGCAGATAGCAGTTAACGGATACGATGTGATTGGCATCACGGAGACATGGCTCCAGGGTGACCAAGGCTGGGAACTCAATATCCAGGGGTATTCAACATTTAGGAAGGATAGACAGAAAGGAAAAGGAGGCAGGGTGGCGTTGCTGGTTAAAGAGGAAATAGTTTGAGGCGTGAATTGACTAGAATAGACTGGCAAATTATATTTAAAGGGTTGACGGTGGATAGGCAATGGCAAACATTTAAAGATCATATGGATGAACTTCAACAATTGTACATCCCTGGTCTGGACTAAAAATAAAACGGGGAAGGTGGCCCAACCGTGGCTAACAAGGGAAATTAAGGATAGTGTTAAATCCAAGGAAGAGGCATACAAATTAGCCAGAAAGAGCAGCAAACCTGAGGACTAGGATTGAGCAGAGGATGACAAAGGGTTTAATTAGGAGGGGGAAAATAGAGTACGAGAGGAAGCTTGCCGGAAACATAAAAACTGACTGCAAAAGCTTCTATAGATATGTGAAGAGAAAAAGATTAGTGAAGATAAATGTAGGTCCCTTGCAGTCGGATTCGGGCGAATTTATAATGAGGAACAAAGAAATGGCAGACCAATTGAACAAGCACTTTGGTTCTGTCTTCACAAAGAAAGACACAAATAACCTTCCGGATGTACTAGGGGACCGAGGGTCAAGTGAGAAGGAGGAACTGAAGGATATCCTTACTAGGCGGGAAATTGTGTTAGGGAAATTGACGGGATTGAAGGCTGATAAATCCCCAGGGCCTGATAGTCTACATCCCAGAGTACTTAAGGAAGTGGCCCTAGAAATAGTGGATGCATTGGTGATAATTTTCCAGCAGTCTATCAACTGTGGATCAGTTCCTATGGACTGGAGGGTTGCTAGTGTAACACCACTTTTTAAAAAAGGAGAGAGAGAGAAAATGGGTAATTATAGACCGGTTAGCCTAACATCAGTAGTGGGGAAAATGTTGGAATCAATCATTAAGGATGAAATAGCAGCGCATTTGGAAAGCAGTGATAGGATTGGTCCAAGTCAGCATTGGTTTATGAAAGTGAAATCATTCTTGACAAATCTTCTAGAATTTTTTGAGGATGTAACTGGTAGAGTGGACAAGGGAGAACCAGTGGATGTGGTGTATTTGGACTTTCAAAAGGCTTTTGACAAGGTCCCACACAAGAGGTTGGTGTGCAAAATCAAAGCACATGGTATTTGGGGAATATACTGACCTGGATAGAGAACTGGCTGGCAGACAGGAAGCAGAGAGTCGGGATAAACGGGTCCTTTTCAGAATGGCAGGCAGTGACTAGTGGAGTGCTGCAGGGCTCGGTGCTGGGACCCCAGCTATTTACAATATATATTAATGATTTAGATGATGGAATTGAGTGAAATATCTCCAAGTTTGCAGATGACACTAAACTGGATGGTGGTGTGAGCTGTGAGGAGGACGCTAAGAGGCTGCAGGGTGACTTGGACAGGTTAGGCGAATGGGCAAATACATGGCAGATGCAGTATAATGTGGATAAATGTGAGGTTATCCACTTTGGGGGCAAAAATACAAAGGCAGAATATTATCTGAATGGTGGCAGATTAGGAAAAGGGGAGGTGCAGCGAGACCTGGGTGTCATGATACATCAGTCATTGAAGGTTGGCATGCAGGTACAGCAGGCGGTGAAGAAGGCAAATGGTATGTTGGCCTTCATAGCAAGGGGATTTGAGTTTAGGAGCAGGGAGGTCTTACTGCAGTTGTACAGGGCCTTGGTGAGGCCACACCTGGAATATTGTGTTCAGTTTTGGTCTCCTAATCTGAGGAAGGACGTTTTTGCTATTGAAGGAGTGCAGCGAAGGTTCACCAGACTGATTCCCGGGATGTCTGGACTGATATGAGGAGAGACTGGAACAACTGGGCCTTTATATACTGGAGTTTAGAAGGATGAGAGGGGATCTCATAGAAGCATATAAGATTCTAACGGGACTGGACAGGTTAGATGCAGGAAGAATGTTCCCGATGTTGGGGAAGTCCAGAACCAGGGGACACAGTCTTAGGATAAGAGGCAGGCCATTTAGGACTGAGATGAGGAGAAACTTCTTCACTCAGAGAGTTGTTAATCTGTGGAATTCCCTGCCGCAGAGAGTTGTTGATGCCAGCTCATTCGATATATTCAAGAGGGAGTTAGATGTGGCCCTTACGGCTAAAGGGATCAAGGGGTATGGGGAGAAAGCAAGAAAGGGGTACTGAAGGAATGATCAGCCATGATCGTATTGAATGGTGGTGTATGCTCGAAGGGCCGAATGGCCGACTCCTGCACCTTTTTTCTATGTTTCTATGTTTCAACTATTTTGATAACTTCCTACCGGCATTAAGCACCCTTTTAGAGCCCCTACACGTGTTATTGCGCAAAGATGAGAACTGGGTATGGGGAAAAAAACCAAGTAATTTCTTTTGAGCAAGCCAGAAACATTTTATGCTCCAACAAGCTGCTTGTATTGTATAACCCGTGTAAAAGACTTGTGCTCGCATGTGACGCGTCATCGTACGGAGTCAAGTGTGTATTACAACAAGCTAACGTTGCGGGGAAGTTGCAACCTGTCGCCTATGCTTCCAGGAGCTTGTCTAAGGCCGAGAGGGCCTACAGCATGATTGAGAAAGAGGCATTAGCGTGTGTGTGTGTTCGGGGTAAAGAAAATGCATCAGTACCTGTTTGGCCTCAAATTTGAGCTGGAAACCGATCACACGCCCCTCACATCCCTGTTCGCTGAAAACAAGGGGATAAATACTAATGCCTCAGCCCGCATACAAATCTGGGCACTCGCGCTATCAGCGTATAACTATACCATCCGCCACAGGCCAGGCACTGAGAACTGTGCGGATGCTCTCAGTCGGCTACCATTGCCCACCACGGGGGTGAAAATAGCGCAGCCTGCAAACTTGTTGATGGTGGCGTAACCCGCAGATTTGTTGATGGTCATGGAAGCGTTTGAAAATGATAAATCACCTGTCACAGCCCGCCAGATTAGGACTTGGACCAGCCAAGATCCTCTGCTGTCGCTAGTAAAAAACTGTGTACTGCATGGGAGCTGGGCCAGCATCCCTGTTAAAATGCAAGAGCCAATCAAGCCGTTCCAGCGGCGAAAGGACGAGCTGTCCATTCAGGCAGACTGCCTGTTGTGGGGTAACTGCATAGTGCTACCAAAAAAGGGCAGGGAGATGTTCATCTCGGATCTCCACAGCACACACCCGGGTATAGTAATGATGAAAGCGATAGCCAGATCCCACGTGTGGTGGCCCGGTATCGACTCTGACTTAGAGTCTTGTGTATGGCAATGCAGCGTATGTGCTCAGTTGAGCAACGCGCCCAGAGAGGCACCACTAGGTTTGTGGTCCTGCCCCTCCAGACCATGGTCGAGGATCCATGTCGACTATGCGGGCCTGTTTCTTGGTAAATGTTCCTGGTGGTGGTGGATGCTTTTTCAAAATGGATTGAATGTGAAATAATGTCGGGAAGCACTGCCACCGCCACCATTGAAAGCCTGAGGGCCATGTTTGCCACCCACGGCCTGCCTGACATACTGGCCAGTGACAACGGGCCATGTTTCACCAGTGCCGAATTTAAAGAATTCATGACCCGCAATGGGATCAAACAGGTCACCTCGGCCCCGTTTAAACCAGCCTCCAATGGGCAGGCAGAGCGGGCAGTACAAACCATCAAACAGAGCCTTAAACGAGTCACAGAAGGCTCACTCCAAACCCGCCTGTCCTGAGTACTGCATAGCTACCGCACGAGACCCCACTTGCTCACAGGGGTGCCCCTGGTTGAGCTACTCATGAAAAGGGCACTTAAAACCAGACTCTAGCTGGTTCATTCCAACCTGCATGATCAGATAGAGAGCAGGCGGCAGCAACAAAATGTAAACGATGGTCGCGTCACTGTGTCACGGGAAATTGATCTGAATGACCCTGTGTATGTGCCAAACTATGGACATGGTCCCAAGTGGATCGCGGGTACGGTGATAGCTAAAGAAGGGAATAGGGTGTTTATAGTCAAACTAGACAATGGAAAAATTTGCAGAAAGCACCTGGACCAAACGAGGCTGCGGTTCACAGACTGCCCTGAACAACCCACAGCAGACACCACCTTTTTCGAGCCCACAACACACACACAAAGGATCAACAACACCACGCTGGACCAGGAAATCGAACCCATCACGCCCAACAGCCCAGCAAGGCCAGGCTCACCCAGCAGCCCTGCAGGGCCAACAACACGCCAGCCCAGCGAGGGCACAGCCAACACACCAGAACAGACATTTGTACCGAGGCGGTCCACCAGGGAAAGAAAGGCTCCCGACCGCCTCGCCTTGTAAATAGTTTTCACTTTGACTTGGGGGGGGGGGGAGTGATGTTATATATCGATAAAGCAAGCTCTCCCATGTTCCGCCACCAGGGAGCGCATCCCCTGAAGTCCCAAGGGATCCCAGCATCCCTTGGGAGCACTGTATATAAGCTGGCCCTGAAGGCCTGTTCCTCACTCTGGAGTGTCTTAATAAAGACTGAGGTCACTGTTACTTTAACCTCCCTGTGTGCAGCCTCACCTGTGTTCGGAACACAATAGAAACAATCTTTCACCATTTACCACAATAAAGTCCCAGGTTTTACCACCCCTTCACTGGCTGTTCTCTTGCTGCCACTCCCACCCCACCCCCAGGCTCTGCAGGAAATGCTGGGCCCCACCGCACCCCATCTCACAATCCACTCTCTTCCTCCACCAAGCCCAGTCCTCTCTCTCCCGACCCCATGTCCTCAGTTTCAATTGCTCCCCCCCCCCCCCACCAACCCCCCGCCTACCCGAACGAGCCCCAATCTTCCATTTCCTAGTCTCCCTCTTTCCCCGGGACCCTTAGTTTGCAGTCTTTGATTCCCCTAGCCAGCGCCCGACCCCTATTTGCCAGCCTCCTTTTCTTCACTGAGCCCCCATCCCCCGGAGAAAGCATTTTGAAATTTGGAAAAATAGCAGGATTGAAATTATTTGCAATTTATCAGGTTGGCTCCAGCAATTTATTGCAAACCAAGCTGCTTTGCATGAACCTGTGACTAGTTGCTGGTTTGAGTTCTGTTGTCTCAGTACTACCTGGCTAAACTCGATCTTCTAATTATCACTGCAAGTTGCTGGACCTTAGAGGTCAGGTTACTATAATTACTAAAGCACCACCACACCCATACAATATTCTTACACATACGACAAACGCACCAACTATTTCAATATTCATTGAACAAATTTAAAAGTCTGGAGCAGATTTATTTATTTCCTCCTCTCTGGCCATTAAAATGAAATTTCTTGATATTAAGATGATTCTTCAACTCACCCCAACTTTTCACTTTTTCCTCCTTTTGTCAGGCATAAGGTGACGTTATTGACTTCAGTCTTGAGCTTAACTGCTCTTCTCAGTTAGAAAAGAACTTGCGTTTGCCTAGAACTCTTATATTCGTAACCACGGGCCCGCCTTTTACATTTTCAGCTTCAACACTTGATTTCCAGGAAATGCGAGTGTGTTGTACCTACATCTAGTTTCTATTTGAAGAATAGTTACTCATTGCACTTGTTTTCAGTTAGTTCCAGCCAGTGCACAAAATTGCTTTCATCATCATCAGAGGCAGTCCCTCGAAGTGAGGATGACTTGCTTCCACGCCAAAAAGGGATGAGTTCACGGGTGTTTCAGTGAAGGACCTAATATTCCAGATGCTGAACTATATCCTGAAGGGTGGAAGATGCCTGTGGGTGGATTGTTTAACGTGGGGTGGCCGTTGCACACCAGCCACCACACGGGCTTGACAGAGCGAGGTCTCGGTCCAGGGGCAAGGGTTAACCAGGACGGCTGGAGACCAGCTCTGCTGCACGGACCTAGTGAGCTCACATATCGCAGTGTGGGCTGGGCCCATGCTGCCCCTGGGCCCCGAACTTGTGATTCTCCTGGGCCCTGATCACATCCCTCCACAGTCTCTCGCCGCTCCTTCGCCCCCGACCTCGCCTCTCCTGCTGTACCTGCCCGCGCTCCAATCACCGACATGGACCTTGATGACGTCCCTCTTCGCTGCCGTCGCCCTCCTGCACCAGCTCGCACTGTACCTTGCCGTGGTGCTCCGCCGTGCTGTCTGGGGGCCGCCGCTCCTTTTATGGCCCTGACCTGCCGCTGATGGTCTCTCGCAGGTCGGGGCTTTAGAAACATAGAAACATAGAAAATAGGTGCAGGAGTAGGCCATTCAGCCCTTCTAGCCTGCACCGCCATTCAATGAGTTCATGGCTGAACATGAAACTTCAGTACCCCATTCCTGCTTTCTCGCCATACCCCTTGATCCCCCCAGTAGTAAGGACTACATCTAACTCCCTTTTGAATATATTCAGTGATTTGGCCTCAACTACTTTCTGTGGTAGAGAATTCCACAGGTTCACCACTCTCTGGGTGAAGAAGTTTCTCCTCATCTCGGTCCTAAATGGCTTACCCCTTATCCTTAGACTGTGACCCTTGGTTCTGGACTTCCCCAACATTGGGAACATTCTTCCTGCATCTAACCTGTCTAAACCCGTCAGAATTTTAAACGTTTCTATGAGGTCCCCTCTCATTCTTCTGAACTCCAGTGAATACAAGCCCAGTTGATCCAGTCTTTCTTGATAGATCAGTCCCATCATCCCGGGAATCAGTCTGGTGAATCTTCGCTGCACTCCCTCAATAGCAAGAATGTCCTTCCTCAAGTTAGGAGACCAAAACTGTACACAATACTCCAGGTGTGGCCTCACCAAGGCCCTGTACAACTGTAGCAACACCTCCCTGCCCCTGTACTCAAATCCCCTCGCTATGAAGGCCAACATGCCATTTGCTTTCTTAACCGCCTGCTGTACCTGCATGCCAACCTTCAATGACTGATGTACCATGACACCCAGGTCTCGTTGCACCTTCCCTTTTCCTAATCTGTCACCATTCAGATAATAGTCTGTCTCTCTGTTTTTACCACCAAAGTGGATAACCTCACATTTATCCACATTATACTTCATCTGCCATGCATTTGCCCACTCACCTAACCTATCCAAGTCACTCTGCAGCCTCATAGCATCCTCCTCGCAGCTCACACTGCCACCCAACTTAGTGTCATCCGCAAATTTGGAGATACTACATTTAATCCCCTCATCGAAATCATTAATGTACAGTGTAAACAGCTAGGGCCCCAGCACAGAACCTTGCGGTACCCCACTAGTCACTGCCTGCCATTCTGAAAAGTCCCCATTTACTCCTACTCTTTGCTTCCTGTCTGACAACCAGTTCTCAATCCACGTCAGCACACTACCCCCAATCCCATGTGCTTTAACTTTGCACATTAATCTCTTGTGTGGGACCTTGTCGAAAGAAAAACGCAATGACGTTACAATTCTGCAGAGGAGCTACCCCCTTCCCCACCCCGCCATGCCCGTAACTTCAGTTAAAGGCTCGTTTTTTTGGGGCGTGAACTGGTTTCCTTTTGGAGTTATGACGCGAGCTTGGGAGAGTGCCTGTGGAATATGAGGACCAATAACGTTACATTTCCAGACAATGGAATCTTTGATTTTCCTCGCTTTCAGGAATTTAGATTAAAATTACATTTATTTATTTTTTTCATTCACAGGACGTGTGCATCACTGGCATTTATTGAGAAGGTGGCTGTTGTGAGCCGCCTTGCAATCCTTGTGGTGAAGGTACTCCCACAGTGCTGACTTTGTCGTAGCAGTTTAGTAGAGAATTGTCGGGAACTGCACCAACCCCTGTAGTTGGCGTCCTCCTCAAATTTGGCTGCGTTTAAAAGTTTGTCACCTACTTCATGACAACATACAAGCCATGATCCTGACCAATGGATCCACCACAGACCCAACTCACGTTCGGACCGGGGTCAAGCAAGGCTGTGGTCTTTCATCAGACTCATCAGTCATCTCATTTTTAGTGTGGAAGCAAGACATCCTCGACTCCGAAGGACTGCCTAAGAAGAAGGAGAAGCAGCTTGGTACAACTGAGTGGCTTGTTAGGCCATTTCAGAGGGGCAGTTAGTGAACCAATTTGCGCACAGCAAGCTCCCACAAACAGCAATGTGATAATGACCAGATAATGTGTTTTTTTAGTGATGTTGATTGAGGGATAAATATTGGCTAGGACCTACAAGGCAAGCTCTTTCATAGAGAAAGTCCCTGGAACTCCCGGGGAAAACGACAACTTCCAGGTATTTACGCTGTTACGAGTGTTCCGCTGGCGATAGACTTGGACAACGCCCGTGGAATTGTTCAGCCAGTGGGGCTTCCCGCGGGCGGCTGCCGCCAACCAGCAAAAAATCTACAAACTTACCTTCTGCCTCGGAATCCACAGAGACTTGCTCCTGGGCCTCTACGCGTAGGCCTGCGCAGAGGCCCACGTGACCCAGGAGGGCAGGCGGTTCGGACCTGGGATCACGTGGGCTGGCCCAACCAATCAAAGAAGGGAATCTCCATTCATGTTTATGAGGATTCCGTATGTACAGAATCCCCATAAACATGATTGGGGATCACATAAAAAATACATCTAGATATCAAATAATTTTTTTTTAAATTACATATTTAAAATTAATTAAAATGGCATTTAAATATTTAAAACAAAAATTTGATTTTTTGAAAAATAAATTGACATGTTTTAACAGGGCTATAAATACATTTACCATATTAAATTATGGCTCGTTGTGTTTAAAATGTAATTGTGCACGAGGCAAAACAAGTCGAAAGGGAATCATTAATTACTCTGGAAAATGAAACTGAAACTGCATTTAACACAATAAGTATTTCCTGGAAATCATGTCGTGAATCTAAGTAATGTGCATTTTATAAAGCTACGTACAGTAAGTTTGTAAGAAACAAAGATTTTCAGAATAGCCACAAGGTATTTCAAAGGCAACTTTGAGAAATTAAAGATAGATAAACCCCATTAATTTCTGGAAGTTTATTACTGCAGTAGTCGGTGTAAAGGGTCATTTACATTTCAAACCTATTAGTTTGATCACTGGAGGGAGCTATCTATGTACTGTATTTCCCACGTTTAAATTACTAAAAGTGTTTCCCTCATCCTGTTGGCAGAATCGTAGTTTTGTCTTGTCTCGATTGAGTCAGCATATGTGTCCAGCTGTACTCTGCCAACTTTGGCCAAGACACCGGGGATAACTTCTTCGAAATAATGCCTTGGGACCCAAGAGAGCCCACGGGGCTTCGGTTTAAAGCCTCATCCGAAAGACAGTATCTCCGGCAGTGCATGCTCCCTCAGTACTGCCCCTCGGACAGTGCAATGCTCCCTCAGTATTGCCCCCCGGAGAGTGTGTTATGTATGTAAACATTACTAATGTGTAAGACTTTCCACCAGGGGGCG
This sequence comes from Pristiophorus japonicus, assembly GCF_044704955.1. NCBI lineage: Eukaryota > Metazoa > Chordata > Chondrichthyes > Pristiophoridae > Pristiophorus > Pristiophorus japonicus. The sequence continues at coordinate 97,434,611 of NC_091996.1, forward strand.
TACCTATTGGAGACCCAAGGATTACCTCCACACCCTGGGCAAGCAGGTATAAAAGGCAGTCTACCACGCTGTCTCCTCACTCTGGAGTTACAATAAAGAGACCAAGATCACAACAGTTTGAGCTTAAGATATACAGTCTTGTGGAGTTATTCTGAACATAACAATTGGTGACGAGTAACACATCACGAACTTTCACGCGATTATGGCTGTCATTGGTATTCTTGAGAGATTTGTTGAGGGTGATGATTGGGAAGCCTTCGTTGAACGTTTTGACCAGTACTTCGTGGCCACCGAGCTGGAAAAGGAAGAAACCGCGGTCAAACGCGATTCTCCTCACCGTTTGCGGGTCCACGATATATGGCCTCATCAAAAATCTGCTAGCACCAACAAAACCAACAGAGAAGACAAATGAAGAGTTGTGCACGCTGGTTCGAGAACACCTCAAGCTGAAGGAGAGCATCTTGGTGGCCAGGTATCGTTTTATACACACCATCGCTCCGAGGGCCAGGACGTGGCGAGCTCTGTCGCTGACCTAAGACACCTTGCGGGACCATGCATATTTGCTGGATTTTTGGGGGAAATGTTGCGGGACTTTTTCATGCTTGGAATCGACCACGAGGTCATTCTTCGCAAACTGCTGTCTGCCGAAGTACTTTGGTTCGGTATTCACTAAGGAGGACACAAACAACCTTCCGGATATAAAAGGGGTCAGAGGGTCTAGTAAGGGGAGGAACTGAGGGAAATCCTTATTAGTCGGGAAATTGTGTTGGGGAAATTGATGGGATTGAAGGCCAATAAATCCCCAGGGCCTGATGGACTGCGTCCCAGAGTACTTAAGGAGGTGGCCTTGGAAATAGCGGATGCATTGACAGTCATTTTCCAACATTCCATTGACTCTGGATCAGTTTCTATGGAGTGGAGGGTAGCCAATGTAACCCCACTTTTTAAAAAAGGAGGGAGAGAGAAAGCAGGGAATTATAGACCGGTCAGCCTGACATCAGTAGTGGGTAAAATGATGGAATCAATTATTAAGGATGTCATAGCAGTGCATTTGGAAAGAGGTGCCATGATAGGTCCAAGTCAGCATGGATTTGTGAAAGGGAAATCATGCTTGACAAATCTTCTGGAATTTTTTGAGGATGTTTCCAGTAGAGTGGACAAGGGAGAACCAGTTGATGGAGTGTATTTGGACTTTCAGAAGGCTTTCGACAAAGTCCCACACAAGAGATTAATGTGCAAAGTTAAAGCACATGGAATTGGGGGTAGTGTGCTGACATGGATTGAGAAATGGTTGTCAGACAGGAAGCAAAGAGTAGGAGTAAATGGGGACTTTTCAGAATGGCAGGCAGTGACTAGTGGGATAGCACAAGGGGCCCCAGCTGTTTACATTGTACATTAATGATTTAGACGAGGGGATTAAATGTAGTATCTCCAAATTTGCGGATGACACTAAGTTGGGTGGCAGTGTGAGCTGCGAGGAGGATGCTTTGAGGCTGCAGAGCGACTTGGATAGGTTAGGTGAGTGGGCAAATGCATGGCAGATGAAGTATAATGTGCATAAATGTGAGGTTATCCACTTTGGTGGTAAAAACAGAGGGACAGACTATTATCTGAATGGTGACAGATTAGGAAAAGGGGAGGTGCAACGAGACCTGGGTGTCATGGTACATCAGTCATTGAAGGTTGGCATGCAGGTACAGCAGGCGGTTAAGAAAGCAAATGGCATGTTGGCCTTCATAGCGAGGGGATTTGAGTACAGGGGCAGAGAGGTGTTGCTACAGTTGTACAGGGCCATGGTGAGGCCACACCTGGAGTATTGTGTACAGTTTTGGTCTCCTAACCTGAGGAAGGACATTCTTGCTATTGAGGGAGTGCAGTGAAGGTTCACCAGACTGATTCCCGGGATGGTGGGACTGACCTATCAAGAAAGACTGGATCAACTGGGCTTGTATTCACTGGAGTTCAGAAGAATGAGAGGAGACCTCATAGAAACATTTAAAATTCTGTGGGTTTAGACAGGTTAGATGCAGGAAGAATGTTCCCAATGTTGGGGAGTTCCAGAACCAGGGGTCACAGTCTAAGGATAAGGGGTAAGCCATTTAGGACCGAGATGAGGAGAAACTTCTTCACCCAGAGAGTAGTGAACCTGTGGAATTCTCTACCACAGAAAGTTGTTGAGGCTAATTCACTAAATATATTCAAAAAGGAGTTAGATGAAGTCCTTACTACTAGGGGGATCAAGGGGTATGGCGAGAAAGCAGGAATGGGGTACTGAAGTTGCATGTTCAGCCATGAACTCATTGAATGGCGGTGCAGGCTCAAAGGGCCGAATGGCCTACTCCTGCACCTATTTTCTATGTTTGTATGTTTCTATGAATGACTAGATCTGAGCAAGGCCATCACGATAGCCCAGGCTTTGATGTCCATGAACGGTAGCACTAAACAGATATCATTGCAGTATCGGAACTCACCGGCAGGTACTGTGCATAAAATAATGCCTTCAGCAGGCGGAACTGTACATGGCAGGGCCTTCACGCCCGCAGAGGCCAGGGATGACTCAGAGTCTACCGTGGGGCATGAATGCTAATCCATTGACACCATGTTGGCACTGCGGGGGTAATCATCGAGCCCATCAATGTCGATTCAAGCACTACGTGTGCAAGGGCTGTGGAACAATGGGGCACCTCCAGCGAATGTGCAGACGTACTGCAACTCACCTTTGGCAGAGTCGGCAGAAGATGACCGATCTGGCGCGGATCACGCTGAACGAGTAAGAGAGGCAACTCAACCCGAGGCTGAAGAGGAAGTGTATGGGGTACACACCTTCACCCCTAAAAGCCCTCCGATAATGTTAAAAGTCAAATTAAACGTCATTCCAGTTTCCATGGAATTGGACACGGGGGCGAGTCAGTCAATTATGAGCCAGAAGGCTTTTGAGAAACTGTGGGGCAACAAGGCACAAAGCCAAAACTAAGCCCGATCCACACCAAGCCACGCACTTACACCAAAGAGCTCATACCAGTCATTGGCAGTGCGGCAGTGAAGGTATCGTACGATGGAGCTGTGCGTGATTTACCACTATGGATTGTACCAGGCGATGACCCAACGCTATTCGACAGAAGCTGGCTAGGAAAGATCCGATGGAACTGGGACGACTGTCTTTGGAGGATGACGCCTCGTGTGCCCAGGTGCTAAACAAATTCCCGGCGTTATTTGAGCCAGGCATCGACAACTTCACAGGCGCCAAGGTGCAGATCCATCTTGTTCCTGGGGCACGGCCCGTTCATCACAAGGCCTGATCAGTCCCATATATGATGCGAGAGAAAGTCGAGATCGAGCTGGACAGACTGCAACAAGAGGGAATCATTTCGCCAGTCGAGTTCATCGAGTGGGCCAGTCCAGTCGTGCTGGTGCTAAAGAATGATGGGATGGTCAGAATCTGCGGGGACTACAAGGTAATGATCAACCGAGTCTCGTTACAGGTCCAGTACCCACTACCTAAAGCGGAGGACCTATTCGTAATGCTAGCGGGGGAAAGTCGTTCACCAAGCTAGATCTAACCTCTGCTTCCATGACACAGGAGCTAGCTGAACCATCAAAGAAATTGACGTGCATCATAGAAACATAGAAAATAGGTGCAGGAGTAGGCCATTCGGCCCTTCTAGCCTGCACCGCCATTCAATGAGTTCATGGCTGAACATTCAACTTCAGTACCCCATTCCTGCTTTCTCGCCATACCCCTTGATCCCCCTAGTAGTAAGGACCTCATCTAACTCCTTTTTGAATATATTTAGTGAATTGGCCTCAACAACTTTCTGTGGTAGAGAATTCCACAGGTTCACCACTCTCTGGGTGAAGAAGTTCCTCCGCATCTCGGTCCTAAATGGCTTACCCCTTATCCTTAGACTGTGACCTCTGGTTCTGGACTTCCCCCAACATTGGGAACATTCTTCCTGCATCTAACCTGTCTAACCCCGTCAGAATTTTAAATGTTTCTATGAGGTCCCCTCTCATTCTTCTGAGTTACTTGTATGACCCATGTAAACGTCGAGTACTAGCTTGTGATGCGTCGGTCGCTTGTGTGTTACAGCAAGCAAATGTGTCAGGCAAACTGCAACCGCGTTGCATATGCATCCAGAAGTTTATCCAAGGCTGAAAGAGCCTACAGTATGGTTGAGAAAGAAGCATTAAATGTGTATATGGGGTTAAGACAATGCACTAATATATATTTGGTCTCTGGTTCGAGCTCGAAACCAACCACAAACCACTTACTTCAGTGCTCTCAGAAAGCAAAGGTATTAACACCAATGCTTCATCCCGCATCCAAAGATGGGCACTAACATTGTCGGCATATGACTATGTAATCCGCCACAGACCAGGCAGAGACCTGCGCTGACGCCCTCAGTCGGCTGCCATTGCCCACCACTGGGGTAGAAATGGCGCAACCTGCAGACTTGCTTCTGGTAATGGATGCTTTTGAGAGCGAGGGGTCACCCGTCACGGCTCGCCAGATCAGGACCTGGACTAGCCAAGACCCTGTGCTATCACGAGTAAAAAGCTGCATCCTAAATGGAAGCTGGCCAGTGGTTCCTGGGGAAATGCAAGATGAAATTAAGCCGTTCCACCGACGTAAGGATGAATTGTCCATCCAATCGGATTGTCTCCTATGGGGGAATCACGTGGTTTTGCCAAAAAAAGGCAGGGAAACGTTTATACGCGACCTACACAGTACTCGCCCAGGCATAGTCACGTTTGGTGACCCGGCATTGACTCCGAATTGGAGTCATGCGTACACCAATGCAACACTTGTTCACAGTTGAGCAATGCACCCAGGACGGCCCCACTGAGCCTGTGGTCATGGCCCTCCAAACCGTAGATTTCGCTGGCCCCTTTCTAGGAAAGATGTTTCTACTAGCAGTGGACGCTTACTCTAAATGGATTGAATGTATAATAATGTCATCATGTACATCCACTGCCACCATTGAAAGCCTCCGGGCCATGTTCGTCACCTATGGTTTGCCCGATGTCCTTGTTAGTGACAATGGAGCATGTTTCACCAGCTCTGAATTCAACGAGTTCATGACCCGCAATGGCATTAAGCATGTCAGGTCTGCCCCTTTTAAATCCACATCCAATGGTCAAGCAGAACGGGCAGTCCAAACCATCAAGCAAAGCTTGAAACGCCTAACAGACTGCTCCTTGCAGACCCGGTTATCTCGGGTCCTGCTCAGCTACCGGACGCGCCCCCACTCGCTCACCGGGGTTCCCCTTGCAGAATTGTTAATGAAGAGAGCACTCAAAACCAGGCTGTCCTTAGTGCACCCCGATCTCAATGATCACGTAGAAACCCGGTGGCACCGCATAACGTGCACTACAATCGCGCGGCGGTATCGCGTGACATTGAGGTTAATGATCCAGTGTTTGTTCTTAATTACTGTCAGTGTCCCAAATGGGTTGCTGGCACTGTTTTAGCCAAGGAGGGGAATAGAGTGTTTGTTGTTAAATTGTTGAATGGACAAACGTGCAGAAAGCACTTGGATCAGACCAAACTGCGATTCACTGACAATCAAGAACAGTTTGAAGAAGACTTTACCATCTATGATCCACCACCACACACCCAACCAGCAGTTGACCTCGCTGTCAACCACGAGGATGAAGCCACCATGCTCGACAGTCCGGCCAGACCAGCCGTGCAGCCCTGCAGCAATGATCCAACCAACTAACCCAGGCCAGGACTTCAACTCGGGCAATCGACCCGGGATCGCAGAGCACCAGATCACCTCAACCTGTAAATAACTTGTACATAAGACCTTGGGGGGAAGTGATGTTACGTATGCAAACCTCACCAATGTGTAAGACTTGCCACCAGTGGACACACCCCCCCGTGGGAGACCCAAGGGTCGGTCACCTGTGCACCCTGGGGCAAGCAAGTATAAAAGGCAATCCACCATGCTGCTGCCTCACTTTGGAGTTAGATTAAAGAGACCAAGGTCACAATGGTTTGAGCTTACAACACAGCCTTGTGGAGTTATTCTGAACTCTACACTGATAATGATTCTTTTGTTCATTTAATCACTCCTGCCTTCCACCCGATCACAGACTTTCCCTTTGTTCTTTCCTCCCCTCCCGCTCCTTTCCCTGTCTCTGTACTTGCTTCTGTAAACATAGAAACAGAAAATAGGTGCAGGCCCTTCGAGCCTGCACCGCCATTCAATAAGATCATGGCTGATCACTCCCTCATTACCTCTTTCCTGCTTTCTCTCCATACCCCTTGATCCCTGTTGAATATATCCAATGAACTGGCATCAACAACTCTCTACAGCAGGGAATTCCACAGGCTAACAACTCTCTGAGTGAAGAAGTTTCTCCTCATCTCAGTCCTAAATGGCTTACCCCTTATCCTTAGACTGTGTCCTCTGGTTCTGGACTTCCCCAACATCGGGAACATTGGGCCCAAGTTTCCACAAGAAAAAAAACGGGCACCCCTCCGAGCTGGGCGCCCGTTTTTCGCGCCTAAAACGGCGGCTAAAAAAATCCTCGGTATTCTCCCCGACTTACAGTTCCTGTGGCACTCGGCGCAGCCAGCACGTGCTGTGGGGGGGTGGCGGAGCCAGGTCCCGGCGCTGAAAACAGTGCCGGGACCTCTGCACATGCGCGCTACAGTCGGCACGCATGTGCAGTAGCTCCAGGCGCCGAACTGTGTGGGAGGGGCCCGAAGCACGCAGCCCCTAGCCCTGGCCCAATGGCCTCATTGGGGCTGCGTCAATGAGGCTTCTCCCACGGCCAGCTCCTACTCCCCACCCGACCAGAACCGACCCTCGCTCCCCCCCGCCCCCCCCGCCGACCAGACCCGATCCGAGACCCGCTCCCCACCCCGACCCGACCGAGACCCGACACCCGAGACCCGCTCCCCCCCGACCCGACACCCGCTCCCCCCCACGACCCGACACCCGCTCCCCCCCACGACCCGATACCCGCTCCCCCCCGACCCGACACCCGCTCTCCCCCCCCCGACCCGACACCCACTCCCCCCACCGCTCCCGACCCGACACCCGCTCCCCCCCACGACCCGATACCCGCTCCCCCCCGACCCGACACCCGCTCTCCCCCCCCCGACCCGACACCCGCTCCCCCCCCGACCCGACACCCGCTCCCCCCCCGACCCGACACCCGCTCCCCCCCCCCGACCCGACACCCGCTCCCTCCCCCGACCCGACACCCGCTCCCCCCCCCCCCGACACCCGCTCTCCCCCCGACCCGACACCTGCTCCTCCCCCCGACCCGACACCCGCTCCCCCCCACGACCCGATACCCGCTCCCCCCCGACCCGACACCCGCTCTCCCCCCCCGACCCGACACCCGCTCCCCCCCCGACCCGATACCCGCTCCCCCCCGACCCGACACCCGCTCCCTCCCCCGACCCGACACCCGCTCCCCCCCCCCGACCCGACACCTGCTCCTCCCCCCGACCCGACACCCGCTCCCTCCCCCGACCCGACACCCGCTCCCCCCCCCCCCGACACCCGCTCTCCCCCCCCCCGACACCCGCTCTCCCCCCGACCCGACACCTGCTCCTCCCCCCGACCCGACACCTGCTCCTCCCCCCGACCCGACACCTGCTCCTCCCCCCGACCCGATACCCGCTCCCCCCCGACCCGACACCTGCTCCTCCCCCCGACCCGACACCCGCTCCCTCCCCCGACCCGACACCCGCTCCCCCCCCCCGACCCGACACCCGCTCCCTCCCCCCGACCCGACACCCGCTCCCTCCCCCGACCCGACACCCGCTCCTCCCCCCGACCCGACACCCGCTCCCTCCCCCGACCCGACACCCGCTCTCCCCCCCCGACCCGACACCCGCTCCCTCCCCCGACCCGACACCCGCTCCCCCCCCCCGACCCGACACCTGCTCCTCCCCCCGACCCGACACCCGCTCCCTCCCCCGACCCGACACCCGCTCTCCCCCCCCCGACCCGACACCTGCTCCTCCCCCCGACCCGACACCCGCTCCTCCCCCCGACCCGACACCCGCTCTCCCCCCCCCGACCCGACACCCGCTCCCCCCCCCCGACCCGACACCCGCTCCCCCACCCACCCGACACCCGCTCCCCCACCCACCCGACACCCGCTCCTGTTCCCCGTTCCCCCCCCTCCCGTTCCCCGTTCCCCCCCCTCCCCTTCCCCGTTCCCCCCCCTCCCCTTCCCCCGTTCCCCCCCCTCCCCTTCCCCCGTTCCCCCCCCTCCCCTTCCCCCGTTCCCCCCCCTCCCCTTCCCCCGTTCCCCCCCCTCCCCTTCCCCCCCCTCCCCTTCCCCCCCCTCCCCTTCCCCCCCCTCCCCTTCCCCCTCCCTCCCCCCCCCTCCCCTTCCCCCTCCCTCCCCCCCCCTCCCCTTCCCCCTCCCTCCCCTTCCCCCTCCCTCCCCCTCCCTCCCCTTCCCCCTCCCTCCCCCTCCCTCCCCTTCCCCCTCCCTCCCCCTCCCTCCCCCTCCCTCCCCTTCCCCCTCCCTCCCCTTCCCCCTCCCTCCCCTTCCCCCTCCCTCCCCTTCCCCCTCCCTCCCCTTCCCCCTCCCTCCCCTTCCCCCTCCCTCCCCTTCCCCCTCCCCCTCCCTCCCCTTCCCCCTCCCTCTCTCCCTCCCTCTCTCCCTCCCTCCCTCTCTCCCTCCCTCTCTCCCTCCCTCTCTCTCTCCCTCCCTCCCTCTCTCCCTCTCTCTCTCCCTCCCTCCCTCTCTCCCTCTCCCCTTCTCTCTCTCCCTCTCCCCTTCTCTCTCTCCCTCTCCCCTTCTCTCTCTCCCTCTCCCCTTCTCTCTCTCCCTCTCCCCTTCTCTCTCTCCCTCCCTCTCTCCCCTCTCTCCCTCTCTCCCCTCTCTCCCTCCCTCTCTCGCTCAGCGGCACGAAGAGCTGCAGAATTCTCCCTGGCTGAAGCACTTTCACACAGGTAGGAAGATGGTTTATTTAATCTTTTCTTGGCTTATAAATGTTTATTCAGGTTGGATTTATTTGTATAATATTTGTAGAAGTATAAATAAGGATTTATTGTCGAATTTAATGAGTTCCCTTCCCCCCCACCTCGTTCTGGACGCCTAATTTGTAACCTGCGCCTGATTTTTTAATGTGTAGAACAGGTTTTTTCAGTTCTACAAAAATCTTCACTGGCGCCATTCTACTTTAGTTTGGAGTACATTTTCACTGTGGAAACTTTCAAATCAGGCGTCAGTGGCCGGACACACCCCCTTTTGAAGAAAAAATTCTGTTCTAAACTAGAACTGTTCTACCTGACTAGAACTGCAGAAAAGTAAATGTGGAGAATTGCGATTTCTAAAATAGTCCGTTCTCCACCAGTTGCTCCTAAAAATCAGGCGCGAATCATGTGGAAACTTGGGCCCAAACTTCCTGCATTTAACCTGTCCCGTCCTGTCAGAATTTTATATGTTTCTATGAGATCCCCTCTCATCATTCTAAACTCCAGTGAATACAGGCCCAGTCGATCCAGTCTCTCCTCTTATGTCAGTCCTGCCATCCCGGGAATCAGTCTGGTGAACCTTCGCTGTACTCCCTCAATAGCAAGAACGTCCTTCCTCAGATTAGGAGATTAAAACTGAACACAATATTCCAGGTGAGGCCTCACCAAGGCCCTGTACAACTGTAGTAAGACCTTCCTGCTCCTATACTCAAATCCCCTAGCTATGCTGTACCTGCATGCCAACTTTCAATGGCTGATGTACCATGACACCCAGGTCTCGTTGCACCTCCCCTTTTCCTAATCTGCCGCCATTGAGATAATATTCTGCCTTCGTGTTTTTGACACCAAAGTGGATAACCTCACATTTATCCACATTATAATGCATCTGCCATGCATTTGCCCACTCACTTAACCTGCCCAAGTCACCCTGCAGCCTCTTAGCATCCTCCTCACACCGCCACCCAGCTTAGTGTCATCTGCAAACTTGGAGATATTACACTCAATTCCTTCATCTAAATCATTGATGTATGTTGTAAGGAGCTGGGGTCCCAGCACTGAGCCCTGCAGTACTCCACTACTCACTGCCTCCAGTTCTGAAAAGGACCCGTTTATCCCGACTCTGTGCTTCCTGTCTGTCAACCAGTTCTCTATCCATGTCAGTACATTACCCCCAATACCATGTGCTTTAATTTTGCACACCAATCTCTTGTGTGGGACCTTGTCAAAAGCCCTTTGAAAGTCCAAATACACCACATCCACTGGTTCTCCCTTGTCCACTCGACTAGTTACATCCTCAAAAATTCCAGAAGATTTGTCAAGCATGATTTCCCTTTCATAAATCCATGCTGACTTGGACCGATTCTGTCACTGCTTTCCAAATGTGCTGCTATTTCATCTTTAATAATTTATTCCAATAATTTCCCCACTACTGATGTCAGGCTAACCGATCTATAATTACCCGTTTTCTCTCTCCTTTTTTAAAAAGTGGTGTTACATTAGCTACCCTCCAGTCTATGGGAACTGATCCAGAGTCGATAGACTGTTAGAAAATGATCACCAATGCATCCACTATTTCTGGGGCCACCTCCTTAAGTACTCTGGGATGTAGACTATCAGGCCCCGGGGATTTATTGGCCTTCAATCCCATCAGTTTCCCTAACACAATTTCCCGCCTGACAAGGATTTCCTTCAGTTCCTCCTTCTCACTAGACCCTCGGTCCCTTAGTATTTGCGGAAGGTTATTTGTGTCTTCCCTCATGAAGACAGAACCAAAGTATTTGTTCAACTGGTCTTCCATTTCTTTGTTCCCCATTATAAATTCACCTGAATCTGACTGCAAAGGACCGCTAATCTTTTTCTCTTCACAGATCTATAGAAGCTTTTGCAGTCAGTTTTTATGTTCCCAGCAAGCTTCCTCTCATATTCTATTTTCCCGCTCTTAATTAAACCCTTTGTCCTCCTCTGCTGAATTCTAAATGTTTCCCAGTTCTCAGGTTTGCTGCTTTTTCTGGCCAATTTTTATGCCTCTTCCTTGGATTTAACACTGTCCTTAATTTCCCCTGTTAGCCACGGTTGAGCCACCTTCCCCGTTTTATTTTTAGTCCAGACAGGGATGTACAATTGTTGAAGTTCATCCATGTGATCTTTAAATGTTTGCCATTGCCTGTCCACCATCAACCCTTTAAGTATCATTCGCCAGTCTATTCTAGCCAATTCACATCTCATACCATCGAAGTTACCATTGGCGTAAAAATAAAAAAGGGTAGGTGGCTCAACCGTGGCTATCAAGGGAAATCAGGGATAGTATTAAAGCCAATGAAGTGGCGTACAAATTGTCCAGAAATAGCAGCGAACCCGGGGACTGGGAGAAATTTAGAACTCAGCAGAGGAGGACAAAGAGTTTGATTAGGGCAGGGAAAATAGAGTACGAGAGGTAGCTTGCAGGGAACATTAAGATGGACTGCAAAAGCTTCTATAGATATGTAAAGAGAAAAAGGTTAGTAAAGACAAAAGTAAGTCCCCTTCAGTCAGAATCAGGGGAAGTCATAACTGGGAACAAAGAAATGGCAGACCAATTGAACAAGTACTTTAGTTCGGTATTCACTAAGGAGGACACAAACAACCTTCCGGATATAAAAGGAGTCAGAGGGTCTAGTAAGGGGGAGGAACTGAGGGAAATCCTTATTAGTCGGGAAATTGATGGGATTGAAGGCCGATAAATCCCCAGGGCCTGATGGACTGCATCCCAGAGTACTTAAGGAGGTGGCCTTGGAAATAGCGGATGCATTGACAGTCATTTTCCAACATTCCATATACTCTGGATCAGTTCCTATGGAGTGGAGGGTAGCCAATGTAACCCCACTTTTTAAAAAAGGAGGGAGAGAGAAAACAGGGAATTATAGACTAGTCAAACTGACATCGGTAGTGGGCAAAATGATGGAATCAATTATTAAGGATGTCATAGCAGCGCATTTGGAAAGAGGTGACATGATAGGTCCAAGTCAGCATGGATTTGTGAAAGGGAAATCATGCTTGACAAACCTTCTGGAATTTTTTGAGGATGTTTCCAGTAGAGTGGACAAGGGAGAACCAGTTGATGTGGTGTACTTGGACTTTCAGAAGGCTTTCGACAAGGTCCCACACAAGAGATTAATGTGCAAAATTAAAGCACATGGGATTGGGGGTAGTGTGCTGACGTGGATTGAGAACTGGTTGGCAGACAGGAAGCAAAGAGTAGGAGTAAATGGGTACTTTTCAGAATGGCAGGTAGTGACTAGTGGGTACCGCAAGGTTCTGTGCTGGGGCCCCAGCTGTTTACACTGTACATTAATGATTTAGATGAGTGGATTAAATGTAGTACCTCCAAATTTGCGGATGACACAAAGCTGGGTGGCAGTGTGAGTGCGAGGAGGATGCTATGAGGCTGCAGAGTGATTTGGATAGGTTAGGTGAGTGGGCAAATGCATGGCAGATGAAGTATAATGTGGATAAATGTGAGGTTATCCACTTTGGTGGTAAAAGCAGAGAGACAGATTATTATCTGAATGGTGACAGATTAGGAAAAGGGGAGGTGCAACGAGACCTGGGTGTCATGGTACATCAGTCATTGAAGGTTGGCATGCAGGTACAGCAGGCGGTTAAGAAAGCAAATGGCATGTTGGCCTTCATAGCGAGGGGATTTGAGTACAGGGGCAGGGAGGTGTTACTACAATTGTACCTGGCCTTGGTGAGGCCACACCTGGAGTATTGTGTACAGTTTTGGTCTCCTAACTTGAGGAAGGACATTCTTGCTATTGAGGGAGTGCAGTGAAGGTTCACCAGACTGATTCCCGGGATGGTGGGACTGACCTATCAAGAAAGACTGGATCAACTGGGCTTGTATTCACTGGAGTTCAGAAGAATGAGAGGGGATCTCATAGAAACGTTTAAAATTCTGACGTGTTTTGACAGGTTAGATGCAGGAAGAATGTTCCCAATGTTGGGGAAGTCCAGAACCAGGGGTCACAGTCTAAGGATAAGGGGTAAGCCATTTAGGACCGAGATGAGGAGAAACTTCTTCACCCAGAGAGTGGTGAACCTGTGGAATTCTCTACCACAGAAAGTTGTTGAGGTCAATTCACTAAATATATTCAAAAAGGAGTTAGATGTAGTCCTTACTACTAGGGGGATCAAGGGGTATGGATAGAAAGCAGGAATGGGGTACTGAAGTTGCATGTTCAGTCATGAACTCATTGAATGGCGGTGCAGGCTCGAAGGGCCGAATGGCCTACTCCTGCACCTATCTTCTATGTTTCTATGTTACCTTTCCTTAAGTTCAGGACCCTAGTCTCTGAATTAACTGTGTCACTCTCCATCTTAATAAAAATTCTACCATATTATGGTCACGCTTCCCCAAGGGACCTCGCACAACAAGATGCTAATTAATCCTTTCTCATTACACATCACCCAGTCTAGGATGGCCAGCTCTCTAGTTGGTTCCTCAACATATTGGTCCAGAAAACCATCCCTAATACACTCCAGGAAATCCTCCTCCAACGTATTGCTACCAGTTTGGTTAGCCCAATCTATATGTAGATTAAAGTCGCCCATGATAACTGCTGTACCATTATTGCACACATCCCTAATTTCCTGTTTGATGCTGTCCCCAACCTCACTACTACTGTTTGGTGGTCTGTGCACAACTCCCACTAGCGTTTTCTACCCTTTGGTATTCCGCAGCTCCACCCATACCGATTCCACATCATCCAAGTTAATGTCCCTCCTTACTATTGCATATTGCGTTAATTTCCTCGTTAACCAGTAACGCTACCCCACCTCCTTTTCCTTTCTGTCTACCTTCCTGAATGTTGAATACCCCTGGATGTTGAGTTACCAGCCTTGGTCACCCTGGATCTATGTCTCCGTGATGCCAATTATATCATATTCGTTAATTGCTGCCTGTGCAGTTAATTCGTCCACCTTATTATGAATACTCCTCGCATTGAGGCACAGAATCTTCAGGCTTGTCTTTTTAACTCACTTTGCCCCTTTAGAATTCTGTAACATGTTTCAGTTCTGATGAAAGGTCAGAGGACTAAAATGTTAATTCTGTTTCTCTCGCCACAGATGCTGCCTGACCTGCTGAGTATTTCCAACATTTTCTGTTTGTATTCCTCATCTCCCCCTCTGGTTCTTTTGCCAATCATCTTCAATCTGTGTCCTCTGTTACCGACCCTCCTGCCAGTGGAAACAGTTTCTCCTTATTTACTCTATCAAAACCCCTCATATTTATGAATACATCTATTAAATCTGCTCTTAACCATCTCTGCTCTAAAGAGAACAATCCCAGTTTCTCCAGTCTCATCACGTAACTGAAGTCCCTCAACCCTAGTACCATTCTGGTAAATCTCCTCTGCACCCTCTCTCAGGCCTTCACATCCTTCCTAAAGTGCGGTGCCCAGAATTGGACACAATAGCCCAGCTGAGGCCTAACCAGCGATTTATAAAGGTTTACAATAACTTCCTTGCTTTTGTACTCAGATGTTCACTCGGGGCCGGGAGGATTTTTGGACGGGAAACCGGAAGTAAGGGTTTCCCACACGTCCTGCACAAATTAACCACAGGAGGCCTTTTCAATTTGTTCAACAGGTTTCCCGCCCGACAGCCTGCCGATTGAGGGGGTCCGATTGCGTGGAGTGGGCCTGAGCGTAACACTCCTACTCCACAAGCAGTTCAGGAAAGGCACTTGCCTCACAGATCAGGTCCTGCTCGCCTCCTTTTACCCTCTGGGAATCCCGAGGCCAGGGAATCCCATCCTCCACCCGTTAAAAATAAAAATGCAGTTAAAAAGGAGGCACGCAGCCTCCGTAAAGGATTCTAGTGACCGACCCTCCTCCTGAGAGTGGGCTGGTCGACCCTGCCCCGCCTCAGTTAAAACCGAAAATGGGTGGGTTGATCTCGGCTTTGAGAATTTTACTTTCCCACCCGTTCAAATTCTCACCTTATGCCCAGGGTCGTCTATGCTTTTTATAAACAGCCGTCCCAACATGTCCCGCCACCTTCAAAGATTTGTGCATGCGAACCCATGAAGTAATGTCATTACATTTCTGACAAGGAACTGACTTCAATTTTTCAACACTCTTTAGATATGTAATTTGTGCCTGAAGACTAGAAGGTAGCCAATGTCACAGTTCTGTTCAAGGAGGGAGAGAGGGATAATCTGGGTAACAGTAGTGTGGTTGAGGGCGAACTCTTAGATTCCATCATTCTAGATAGAATTAGTGAACATACAGAAATGCATGGGTTAATCGAGAACAGCCAGCACAGAATTCTTAAATGCAAGTCCTGTTTACCAAACTGAGCAGAGGTTTTGACCTGACAGATTGTACTGATAAACAGGATGCAGTGTTTGTAGATTCTCAGAAGGCAGTTGTGATAAGATGGTTTACAGGAGCTTAGTTTAAAAAATTCGACCGATTGTTATAAAAGTAAATGTAGTCACATAGATAGAATGTTGGTTGAAGGATAGGAAAAGAGGGTTAGGATAAATGGGTGTTGCTCAGCTTAGAGAAGGGTTGGAATGTGATGGAATACTCTCCACTTGCCTGGATAAGTGCAGCTCCAACAATTCTCAAGAAGCTCAACGCCATCCAGGACAAAGCAGCCGCTTGATTGATACCTCATCCACCTCCTTCAACACTCACTCCCTCCACCACCTTCAACACTCACTCCCTCCACCACCGGCGCCCCCTGGCTGCAGTGTGCACCATCTACAAGATGCGCTGCAGCAACTCGCCAAGGCTTCTTCGACAGCACCTCCCAAACCCACGACCTCTACCGCCTAGAAGGACAAGGGCAGCAGACCCATGGGAACACCACCACCTCCACGTTCCCCTCCCAGTCACACACCATCCCGAGTTGGAAATATATCGGCCGTTCCTTCATCGTCGCTGGGTCACAATCCTGGAACTCCCTCCCTAACAGCACTGTGGGAGCACCTTCACCACACGGACTGCAGCGGTTCAAGAAGGGGGCTCACCACCACCTTCTCAAGGGGCAATTAGGGATGGGCAATAAATGCCGGCCTTGCCAGCGACACCCACATCCCGTGAATTAATGAAAAAAAGTGGTGTACCCTAGAGGTTAATGCTCTGTCCACTTTTGTTCTCGTTCTAAAATCAATGATTTGGACTCGAGCAGAGACACTGTATTATCCTAGTTTGCTGACAACACAAAAGAAGGAAGTTTGGCAGTGGTAGAGAGGATTGTTTTCTTGTTAATATTCATTCTCGGGATGTGGGTGTCGCTGACAAGATTGGCATTTATTGCCTATCCCTAGTTGCCCTGAGAAGGTGAGGATGGCCTTCTTGAACCACTGCAGTCCGTGTAGTTATTCCTTGTAACAGTTTGATACAAATGAGTGGGTTGTCAGAGGGAAGTTAAGCGGGACTGGAATCACACAGACCAGGTAAGGATGGCATTGACCATCCATCGCCATTCTTTGCCCTCTCTCCCCCAAATTCCTCCCTTCCGCTGTTTAACTTCCCCTGGCTCTAATAGTGGATGCATTTTAGCCCTAACTACAAGTTCAGACTGCCAGCTTAAAGTTACCTGGCGCACAGCCCGTCCCCCGACCATGCCTGCTCTTTGTTTTCATCAGTGAACATGTAATCTTCAGTCATTTGGAAGCCAAATTTGAGTAAACTTCCCTGCCATCAAGTCTACGTTACTCTACTGTGATACTCAGGTGCTGTGACTCTGATCTGCTGTTCAGTTGCTTAAGTTTTAAGGTAACTTTGTCCAGCTTACAGCCCATCCCCACACTGAGCTTGTGATCGTCCTACTGGTTCTTCAGCTACAGTCAGTTTCCTGGTCAGAATTTCACTCTCCTGGGCCAAAGTCCATTTCTCTGCCACTTCTGGATCTTATAGTGGCCTCCAACTTCACCACCATTTTTCTGCCCTGCGATCGATTCTGCACACCTCTTGCCTCTTCATTCCTGCAGAGATACTTCCAGCAGTGCATCCTCTGATACTGTACCCTTCAAATAGCTTCTGGACTCACTCGCCCTCCACACCTGTCTCCGAACTTGGACATCAGTTCATCAATGCTCCAAGCCCATACCACACTACTGACACCAACTTTATTCCACCACGGGACCGCTGCCTTTAACTCTTGTCTCCTTCCTATTGTCTCATCGCTAATCCCCATTTACTACCAGGACATACCTATTCTAATTTTGATGTGTCTGCGTTCCTCAAATTCTGGTCTCTTGAACATCCCTGATTTTAAGTGTTCAACCATCGGTGGCCGTGCCTTCAGCTGTTTGGGCCCTAAGCTCTGGAATTCCCTCCCTAAACCTCTCTTACCTCCTTTAAGAAGCTCCTTAAAACCTACCTCTTTAAACAAGCTTTTGGTCATCTGCGCTAATTTCTTCTTTTGTGGCTCGGGGTCAAATTGACCTGTTTTGACGTAACACAGATATTAAGTGCCTTGGGATGTTTTACTACGTTAAAGGCGCTGTATAAGTAAAAGTTATTATTATTATGTAACCACTCCTGTCTGCTCCCTCAGGTGGACGTAAAAGATCCCATGGCACTATTTCAAAGAAGAGCAGGGGAGTTATCCCCAGTGTCCTGGGCCAATATTTATCCCTCAATCAACATAACAAAAAAAAAAAGATTATCTGGTCATTATCACATTGCTGTTGGTGGGAGCTTACTGTGCGCAAATTGTTGGCTGCTGCATTTCCTACATTACAACAGCGACTACACTCCAAAAGTGCATTGACTGTAAAGTGCTTTAAGACGTCCGGTGGTCATGAAAGGCGCTATAGAAATACATAAGAACATAAGAAATAGGAGCAGGAGTTGGCCATTCGGCCCCTCGAGCCTGCTCCGCCATTCAATGAGATCATGGCTGATCTCATCCTGGCCTCAACTCCACTTCCCCTTCCCTGCCCGCTCCCCATAACCCTTGACTCCCTTATCTTTTAATAATCTGTCTATCTCCACCTTGAATATATTCAATGACCCAGCCTCCACAGCTCTCTGGGGCAGAGAATTCCACAGATTCACGACCCACTGAGAGAATAAATTCCTCCCCATTTCCGTTTTAAATGGGCTGCCCCTTATTCTGAAACTATGTCCCCTAGTTCTAGATTCCCCCACGAGGGGAAACATCCTCTCTGCATCGACCCTGTCCAGCCCCCTCAGAATCTTATACGTTTCAACAATCCAAGTCTTTTGATGTAACTTGACTTTCCCCGAGTCCATTTTGGCTGCCGCACCAGACTCGAGCCCAACACTTCTATTTACATTTTTTCTTTTCTCTTTATCCCTCTCTCGTGTCATCATGCCTCCTTTTATTTCTTCCCTCTCAGGTACTCTGCCTCCCTAATCCCTACCCCAACCCCTCAGCACTCCTCAACCTTCCTACCCTCCTGTCGCCGTCCCGGGTTTAACTCCCTCTTATGATAAGCCGACTGCTTCCTTCTGTGCCTCTCTTGGCATCCTCCGAAGGGCCCATCGAGGCACTAGTCACCGCCTCCTTACGAGCAGGAACCCCATGACCCATCCTACTCTCGACGACCTTCCCGACTAGTGCACCCGCTGGGGGCCTAATCTTGACAATCTCCTCGTGCCACTCACCCCTCCCAGCGGAGAATAAAATATCGGGCATTGGGATTTGTTTTGTACTGTTCTGTTAAAGAGCCAGTACACATAATGGTCTCTGTTGTAAACTGTAGTCTTGCAGTTGATAATCAGTTATATTGTTAAATTAATTAGACTGGTTTCATTTTTTCAGTACATGCTGCCTGTTTTAGTCAGGCTGAGTGAGTGCAAGAGAAAGAAAGATTTGCATTTCTGTAGCGCCTTTCAAGTCCACCAGATGTCCCAAAGCGCTGTACAGCCACTTTTTTGAAGTGTAGTCACTTATAATGTGGGAAACGCAGCAGCCAATCTGCAAACAGCAAGCTCCCACAAACAGCAATGTGATATTGACTAAATAATCTGCTTTAGATGTTGGTTAAGGGATAAATATTGGACAGGACAATGGCGAGAACTCCCCTGCTCTTCTTCGAAATAGTGCCATGGGATCTTTTACATCCACCTAACGTTTCGTCCAAAATACGGCACCTCCGACAGTGCAGCACTCCCTCAGCACTGCACTGGGAGTGTCAGCCTAGATTGATGTGCTTAAGTCTTGGCGTGGGACTTGAACCCACAACCTTCTGACTCAGAGGAGAGAACAATATACTTACTGGAGAAGCAGTAGGTTTTATAGTGCAAGTCAAACCCAAAAGATCTCAGTTGCAGTAGTCGAGCTTTACCTCATGAGATTTGCTCCCAGTTTAGATTGTCAGCTGTGCCTAGTTTGGGGGACGTCTCAACTCCCCAAAAGTCACCTCTCTCTGCGGACCTCTCTAGCTGCAGCCTCCAAAAGGTACCATTCTGCTTCCTAACACCGCGGATTTACACAGCATCCAGTGAGCAGCAATCCCACTGTTACTAGACCAGGGCCGCTATCGGCTTGTGTGCTAAACCACACCCCAACCCATTCCATTTGTTCATATTTGTGGAAACAACAAGATCACCTTTCTTGCAATGATGGTGGTGTCATTTTTGTTTTGCTTTCTTACCAACTGAGCAGGATTGGGGAGGGCGGGGCACGTAGAGAACCAATAGTACCATCACTATGCTCCCTCTGTTAAATAACAGCCTCCTTGCCATCAAGGCCAGCAGTAGGTCCAGTTTGCCAATGGTCCAGCAAGAGATATGGAGCTTGGAATCCAACTTAGTCACAAGGTGAAGTGTACTTGTCACGGTTAGTCTGCTCTCCTCCAGCCCCTCGTGTAGCCAAGGCCCCCGCCGGCCCCACCACCCCCACCACACCCCTCCCCCACCTCTCTTCCCCCTCTTTCTTCCTCCCCCCCCTCTTCCTCGTAACCTGAAGGATTGCATTTATTTTAGTTGCGTAACTTTTTTAGTTTGTGGTTTGGTCTCTGCTGCACTTGCTAATGTTGTAGTTCCACATAATTTCCCGTACTGACAATCGCCGTAGTTTGTGCAACAAGCCCAAGCTGTCCGTCCTACAGTACAAAGTCCTGCTGGTCCAAGGTGCCGAGCAGCACACCAGTACTCCTCTGCCTCACCCCTCCAATTGTCCATGTGGGAGCATGAAGGCCAAGTACTAACAGACTATTCCATGTAAGGGTAGCCCAGGAGTGCACAATCCTGTCCGGAGCTGCGGGGATTGTTGGGCACCTGTGACAGGGTCTGCGGTTCTCCTATTGGACTGTTCAGCCACCCAAGGACTCACTTTAAAAGAGTCAAAGCAAGTCTTCCTCGATTCCGAGGGATTGCCTACAGGTACAGACCACACCTCTATTATTCTCATCTCAAATCCAAGTACGCAGAAAATTCCACTGGATAGTCAGCAACCAGGAAAAGAAAAAACTTGCATTTATATAGAGCCTTTCACAACCACCAGACACCTCAAAAAGTGCATAACAGCCAATGAAGTACTTTCAGAGTGTAGTCACTAATGTGAGAAACATGGCAGCCAAATTGCACACAAGGTCCCACAAATAGCAAAGTGATAACGACCATATTAGCATCCTCAACCAGGCCAACATAGAAAATAGGTGCAGGAGTAGGCCATTCAGCCCTTTGAGCCTGCACCACCATTCAATATGATGGCTGATCATTCACCTCAATACCACTTTCCAGCTTTCTCTCCATACCCCTTGATCCCTTTAGATGCAAGGGCCACATCTAACTCCCTCTTGAATATATCCAATGAACTGGCATCAACAACTCTCTGCGGTAGGGAATTCCACAGGTTAACACTCTTTCCAACTACTGCCCAGTCCACTGTCAATCCTCAAGTATCATTCGCCAGTCTATTCTAGCCAATTCATGTCTCATATCAAAGTTACCTTTCCTTAAGTTCAGGACCTTAGTCTCCAAATTAATGGTATCACTCTCCATCTTAAGAATCCTACCATATTATGGTCACTTTCTCTTCTCTCTTTCCCCCCCCCCCCCAGGGCCTTGCACAAGATTGCTAATTAGTCCTTTCTCATCACACAGTCTAGGATGGCCAGCCCTCTAGTTGATTCCTTGACATTGATCTAGAAAGCCATCCCTAATACACTCCAGGAAATCCTCCTCCACTGTATTGCTACCAGTTTGGTTAGCCCAATCTATATGTAGATTTAAAAAGTCACCCATGATAACTGCTGTACCTTTATTGCACACATCCCTAATTTCTTGTTTGATGCTGTCCCCAACCTCATTACTACGGTTTGGTGGTCTGTACACAATTCCCACTAGCATTTTCTGCCTTTTGGTATTCTGCAGCTCCACCCATACAGATTCCACATCATCCAAGCTAATGTCCTTCCTTACTATTGCATTAATTTCATCTTTAACTAGCAATGCCACCCAATCTCCTTTTCCTTTCTGTCTATCCTTCCTGACCGTCAATCCGCAGCATTGAAGCACTGACCACACTTGTGAACAATGTAGCCTACCCAGCAGAGCTCATGCCGGACACGAGACGAGACTCCCAAAGCAAGCGCTCTACTCGGAACTCCTTCACAGCAAGTGAGCCAAAAGGTGGGTAGAGGAAACGTTTCAAGGACACCCTCAAAGTCTTTGATAAACTGCAACATCCCCACCGACACCTGGGAGTCCCTGGCCAAAGACTGCCCTAAGTGGAGGAAATGCATCCGGGAGGGCGCTGAGCACCTAGAGTCTCATCACCGAGAGCATGCAGAAAATCAAGCGCAGGCAGCGGAAGAGTGTGTGGCAAACCAGTCCCACCCTCCCTTACCCTCAATGACTATCTGTCCCACCTGTGATGGGGACTGTGGTTCTCCTATTGGACTGTTCAGCCACCTAAGGAATCACTTTTAAGAGTGGAAGCAAATCTTCCTCAGTGCCGAGGGACTGCCTATGATGGCGTTACAGGTCAGTAGTAGGACCCTGAAAAGTTAAGCTTAATTAATGGGATTTTAAAAAAAGTATAAAACTTTAGTACCCAATTTATATTTTCAAAGTAAATGTACACTTAGAAAGCAGGCATGTTAATGTTACAGACTGAAAAATGAACAAATGATTAGTGTTCCATGCCCCTTCAAAGGCTAAAAAAAAAGGGCACAACACAGCAAGTGCTTTAGTCTTGCTGCTCCCTCCCAACTAAAAAAAGGAGATTGAAACCAATTGCATCCCAGCCAGGATTTGGGGTTGGGGGGGGGGGGGGGGGGGGGGGGGGAAAGAGGGTGTGCACAGGGGTTACTAGCTCAGTATGCCTAGGTTACACATATTAGAAATACCAGCAGCTTCTACTCAAACCCCTGGCTGTCGACACCAGATGAGGATAAAAGGCTATTTTCAGCTGCACGGGCCTCTGCTCCCAGAGCCTGCTTTGACTAAAGTCACTTGAAAGCAGCTGAACTATACTGGCATGGAACTATACTGCAACAAGGCTGTGTTAGATTGGTACTGCAACAAAAGTAAACATTATTCAAAGTCAATTTTGTGTTTAACTGTACTAATTTGACTGAGATGCTCTCCAACAGCTTGTGAATTTACATCTCATCTGTTCAATACTGCTTGGACTAAATGTGTAGTGCAGGCAGGTTAAATGGATTCCAGGCTGTGCTCAATATTGTTCATGTTCAGCACAAAGGACTATTTCTGTAAAAGCATTTACTCCGGACAGCAATCAAAGGGCAATATTTAATTTGCACCATGTTAATTTAGCATTGCCAAGTCAAAACAGCAGACCCTCATCACTGGGAAAGGATGTGACTCTCCAGCCCATGGAGCCACACAATGGCTTAAACTAGAGCATCAGTTTTATGGGCAGGAAGGGAAAGGAGTGATTTCAATTAACGTACAACTCCTTGGATAAGGAAAACTGCTGCAGCTGGACCATGTCTAGCAGAGTAAGTGGGTCAGTCACTATGGAGCCTTCAGAGATAAGCAAGAGTATATATTTCTCACCTTACAGGGAACAGTAACCGTGATCATGTTACTGGACTAGTAATCCAGAGGCCTGGATTACTGATCAAGAGTTCAAATCCCATCACAGCAGCTGGGGAATTTAAATAGTTAGTTAAATAAATCTGGAATAAAAAGCTAGTATCAGTAATATTGATAATTAAACTACTGGATGGTCTTAAAAATCCATCTCGTTCACTAATATCCTTAAGGGAAGGAAATCTACTGCCCTTACCCAGTCTCACCTGTGACTTCAGACCCACAGCAATATGATGGACTCTTAACAGCCCTCTGAAATGGCCCAAAGCACAGCACTCAAGGGCAATAAATGCTGGCTTTGCCTACATCCTGTGAACAAAAAAAAAATTTCCAGAATGGGGCACAATAGCTGCAAGAAACTAGTTAAATTTCAAATTAGTTGTAGGCACATGGATTCAACATGCAGCTGTGTTTCTGAATCTGTTGGACACCTCGTCAACTGCTGAAGGCCATATTGTCCAACACAATCCAATTTTTCTCCAGCACCCTTTATTATACAGCAGCTAGACAGATTCTTTGCACCGTCATGCAAATGTTCCACATACCACAGATTGTGTCAGATAGCACAGTTAGGTAGGAGCTAGTGCAATTCAAGGGAGATTGAACGTACAACTTCCTGCAGTTACAGGAAGCACCAGAGAGATAAGTCAACTCTCAAGCCATTTCTCAACCAGGAAGCCAGCTACTTCACTAGAAGTCTAATGGAGGTCAGAATCAGCCAGCTAGAATCTGTACCTTCAAACTAGTGTCTTCACTTTAACAAGACGTGTACCTGAAGCATGGTGCAGTAGGATTTACCTTAAAAAAACTCACTGAAAAGGACTGGAGTCAGTTAGTTAGAAGATACTGATTTATATTCTAAATATTACACATTGACATATCCAACAAGTTTTCTTTAAAAAACATACTGGTTTCAGAATTATATACACGAGTGACTCCAGTTTACTTCCTTATAAAAAAAAAAAGTGTAGGGTGAAGATTGTGCGCAAAGAGCAACGTGAAGGTGAAGGTGCAGAGTTTTGTACAAGTGTTCAAAATGTACACTGCAAATTAGATCCAGCCAAATTTCTTCATCTACAAAAGCCAGGCACATTTTGCAGTGAGGAGGTGTAGATTTTCCATATTCAAACAAGGGAGCCCCTCATTTTAGGCCTTCAGCCCCTCTGCCCAATCCGCAAGCTTCCACCTAGAGCACATGCACAGAGCAAGCCGCAACAGCCTAGGAACAGGGCAATCCCCAGAAGGATGTAAGTGACGGTGGTGGTCCAGAAGGCAAAGAGATACAGGGTTTTAGCGCAATAATTAGGCGAGGTTGTGTCAATATAATCCGGCTCGTAGATGCAGTAGATCCAAACATTACCTAGAACAGATACAAAATGGTATTTACTTCACAAGAATAACTTCACTGCCAAGAACAGCCAGCAATCACCTCTTCACCCCACCCAACATTTAGGAATTCTCTGACTGTCACATTTCCTCCTTCAGGATCTGACTTTTAGGGAATCTTTCATTTCAAAATGGACCACCAGTCCCATCTTTATCTCACCCCCTGGAGTTTGTAATATTCTGTCTGGTAGGTTTTGAACTGCAGATCTGAATTTGGTAAGAATACTCAATTTTCAGCACAGAAACAGGTCATTTGGCCCAACTGGTCCATGCCGGTGTTTATGGTCCCCACAAGCCTCCTTCCACCCCCCTTATCTCACCGTACCAACAGATCCTATTCCTTTCTCCCTTATGCTTATCTAGCTTCCCTTTAGCACATCTATGCTATTTGCCTCAATCACTCCCTGGGGTAGCAAGTTCCACATTCTCACCACTCTGGGTAAAGATTCTCTTAATTCCCTATTAGATTTATTCATGGTCCCTAGTTTTGGATTTCCCCCCACAAGGAGAAACATGATAGCCTTTTTAAAAAGGCTTTCTCTTGGTTTGCTTCAAACATAGGTGATACAAGTCATTTGGGAACTACATTGCTAATTAGTGCAGTTAACTGCATGAGCAGTCAGTCAACAATTCACTGGAATGGAACTAGTGTACTGATCTTTTACTGACAGCAATGGGCTCATCTACTACAGTGCAAGTCAACTGGAGATTTCCCCTCAATTTCCATAACCTGGGAAGGTTACAGGATTAGCTTCCCAAAACTACAAGTTAAGCATGTTTTAGTACAACCATTTCATAGGCTTCTTGCCTCTCCCCTGATCTTTTAGTAGGTCTGGGGTGGGTGGAGACAAAGGCTGCTCATTGACCACAGTGCCACATTGCAGCTAGATAGAAACACCAAGCACTGGGTGCATCAATTTGGAGAACAGTCCAAATTGTGTCAGTCAAAACTTCCATTCAGAATTGGCTAAAACCCAGGTCCCAAGTCAATGGACCAACCATTTTTGGATGGAATTTTGCATCATACATGGTGGTGGGGTGTCCAGACTGCAGCCCATGGAGCACAAGTAGCCCCAAACCTTCCAATCTGATCCTGGAATCCCAGACTACTCCATTCTACTGCACAGATTTGATATGTTGGTTCAGCCAGTGACTTGCAAAAGTACTGTTGCAGTGCCAAAATCAGAACTCAATCTGTTATTAGCCATTTCAAGTTAAATGAAACATGGATAAATGAAGTCTCCCTCCTAGGGAGAGATTAAGGGCCTGATGGGCCTAGTTATGTTTATTCATGACATTACATATGATGGAGTATGAAAACATAGGACAGTATATTCAACAATGAAAGCATATATTTTGGTTATATTGCAATACTAGATTCCTATTGGTCCTGTTTTTCCTCATGTCTATTCTATTCAGGATCTTTCTTCCCCCCCCCCCCCCACCCACACATTTATTTGGTGGGCCCATGTTCTTTGGTGGGTCTGGGGCTGCAGCCCCATGGTTAATCCACCCCTGGTCCCTCCTCTTACAGAACCAACTCCCCTCTAGTACACTAGTGTAGCATCCTAATTGGAGAAAAACTAACCAAGACAATATTTCACAAGAAAATTCTGAACACAGCCAAATAGTATAACATGCAACTTTAAAACAAGTTATACAACACAAGTTTCACTCTGGAGCCAAAGTTTACCTGTTATAAACCAGATTAAGGAGAACAGAGAGATTAGACTTTTCCAAACTCGGCCACATTTGTGGAAGGCCAAAATGTTACTCTCATCATTTGGGGCACATGAAGCCACTGATATCATCACGAAGAAAAGTGTAAAGCTTCCAGAAACAATTAGATAAATCGGGATCAAGTATTGCTTGGTACAAGAATCCAAATAGATGGTGCCTAGAATGTGAATGAAAAAAAAGTTAGTTGGTGCAAGCTTCATACAATTAGAATTGGTTCAGAATTCAAAGGATCAGGAGTAGGCCATTCAGCATTCACCCCCCGAGCCTGTTCCACCATTCATTCAATCTCTATCCCTCGATACCCTTACCCAACAATGGGCGAGCGATCTTAGTCTTGAAAGCCTCAATAGTCCCAGCATTTACAGCCTTTTGGGTAGGAGGTGAAAACAAAAAAATTCCAGATTTCTGCTGCCCATCTGAGGGGGGCGGGAGGGGAGAAAGTGTACTTTCCAAATGGCCGAGCTTTAATTTTAAGATTTCCCCCTCATTCTTGATGCCCTGCTGGAGTAAGAGTTTATTTGCATCTACCCAATTGAATCCTTATCAGATTATCCCACAGCTCAAAAAAAAGGTACTGGAACATCTTGGATTTTGATTTAGCTACTCAAACATGATCAAGTCCTGAACTACAGATCCTGACAGTATTAACTGAAACAAGCTTGGTACAAGAATCTAAAGCCGCTTTATGTAGCATGACTAAATTGAACCAAAAACCACAACTAGATAATGTTCACATCTCCTCACCAAACAGGAATGGCATCAACACTTGCCAGAACTAAAAGTATAACTAGATGAGCAGTTTTAAATTCATGGCACCAATATGTTCATATAAAAAAAAGAGAAAAACCTCACCAATAGTAATGGAGGCAATTGCCAAGATAGACGTCATAATTTTCATGGACACTGCAAAGAAATTGAACAGGTTTTAAAATATATTACATTTGAATGTATTTGGTTCCAAAAACAACAGAATACAGCACAGAAGGTAGCCATTCAGCCCAGAGACTGCCCAAAGCTATTGGATTAGGCCCATTCCCTCATCCATACTATTGATTCTGCTACCATCAGGCAGTGCATTCCAGATCACAACTCACTGCATAAAAATATTTCTCCTCATCTCCCTTCTGGTTCTGCCATGTGTCCCCATAGCATTGTGCCATATATACACAGAGCGAGTGAGTGTAGATTGTAGGCTTGTCACTTCAGTCCAGTAGAAGGAATTAATTTTTTTTTTTAAAGTATCAAAGTTATTTAAACTAGGTACAAAAACCAAGATCAGGAATTTAGACAACCTTGGAGCTCTTCAGATGAAAGTGGTGTTAGCCAAACACCCCAGAGTTAGAAACATAGAAAATAGGTGCAGGAGTAGGCCATTCGAGCCTGGACCACCATTCAATAAGATCATGGCTGATCATTCATCTCAGTACCCCTTTCCTGCTTTCTCTCCATACCCCTTGATCCCTTTAGCCATAAGGGTCATATCTAACTCCCTCTTGAATATATCAGTGAACTGGCATCAACAATTCTCTGCGGTAGGGAATTCCACAGGTTAACAACTGAGTGAAGACGTTTCTCCTCAACTCAGTCCTAAATGGCTTACTCTTTATCCTTAGACTGTCCCCTGGTTCTGGACTTCCCAATATCGGGAACATTATTCCTGTATCTAACCTGTCCAGTCCCATCAGAATTTTATATGTTTCTATGAGGTCCCCTCTCATCCTTCTAAACTCCAGTGAATACAGGCCCAGTCGATCCAGTCTCTCCTCATATGTCAGTCCAGCCATCCCAGGAGTCAGTCTGGTGAACCTTTGCTGCACTCCCTCAATAGCAAGAACATTCTTCCTCAGATTAGGAGACCAAAACTGAACACAATATTCCAGGTAAGGCCTCACCAAGGCCCTGTACAACTGCAGCAAGACATCCCTGTTCCTGTACTCAAAACCCCTAGCTATTAAGACTAACATACCATTTGCCTTCTTCACCACCTGCTGTACCTGCATGCCAACTTTTAATGACTGATGTACCATGACACCCAGGTCTCATTGCACCTCCCCTTTTCCTAATCTACCACCATTCAGATAATATACTGCCTTTGTGTTTTTGTCCCCAAAGTGGATAACCTCATTTATCCACATTATACTGCATCTGCCATGTATTTGCCCACTCACCTAACCTGTCCAAGTTATCCTACAGCCTCTTCGCATTTTCCTCACAGCTCACACCGCCACCCAGCTTAGTGTCATCTGCAAACCTGGAGACATTACACAATTCCTTCATCTAAAATCATTAATGTATATTGTAAAGAGCTGGGGTCCCAGCACTGAGCCCTGCAGCACCCCACTAGTCACTGCCTGCCATTCTGAAAACCACTGTTTATCCAGACTGCTTCCTGTCTGCCAACCAGTTCTCTATCCACATCAGTACATTACCCCCAATACCATGTGCTTTAATTTTGCACACCAATCTCATGTGGGACCTTGTCAAAAGCCTTTTGAAAGTCCAAATACACCACATCCACTGGTTCTCCCTTGTCCACTCTGCTAGTTACATTCTCAAAAAATTCTGGAAGATTTGTCAAGCACAATTTCCCTTTCATTAAGAGGGTCTGAAAAAAAACCCTCAAGACTGGCTTGTGACATTGCCAAAGGCAAATTTGGAAAGACAATTTCACACAGCATAACAAATCCATCAATACTGGATTGTGATCCTGGAGACCAAAGTGTTTCTCAACAACAGGCCCTCACTTGATGAGTAAACCAATATTCTCCATTTCTGCTTTCAGATTTACTAGATCACAACTGGAGAATTTTAGCTATGAGGAAAAATGCAATAGGCTGGGGTTGTTTTCTTTGGAACACAGAGGCTGAGGGGTGGTTGGGGGGGGGGGGGGGGAGATGACCTAATTGAAGTGTATAAAATGATGAGGGGCCTGGATAGAAAAGGAACCTACTGGCAGAGGGGTCAACAACCAGGGGGAAGAGATTTAAAGTAAGTGGCAAAAGGTTTAGAGGAGATTTGAGGAAACATTTTTTCATCCAGAGGGTGTTGAGGGTCTGGAAGTGCCGTAACCTACAAGGCTACGGATCACAAGCTGGAAAAAAAGACAGACGTGCTTTTATATAGCGCCTTTCATGACCACTGGATGTCTCAAGTGCTTTTGAAGTGTAGTCACTGTTGTAATGTAGGAAACGCAGCAGCCAATTTGTTCACAGCAAGCTCCCACACACAGCAATGTGATAATGACCAGATCATCTGTTTTTGTTATGTTGATTGAGGGATAAATATTGGCCCCAGAACACTGGGGATAACTCCCCTGCTCTTCTTTGAAATAGTGCTGTGGGATCTTTTACATCCACCCAAAAACAGATGGTTTAATGTCTCATCTGAGCACTGCACTGGTGTGTCAGCCTAGATTTATGTGCTCAAGTCCCTGGAGTTGGGACTTAAACCAAACCTTCTGACTCAGGCAGATGAGTTTTATTTACACAATATTTCCATCGTAAACTCTTTACTTCAGGAGGGATGAACCCGGAGGAGTGAGTGGCAAAGATGCCAGGTCTGCCGTGCTGGTAGGTGATGGGAAACTCGCCAAGATAATGGCCAGTCATTTCAGGCTTGATTTCAACCTGGTTAAAGATTTTGCCATTGTACACACCAACCATCTCGGGGAGGATGACCATGTCAAAGGTGCCTTAACCTCTGGTTTCTCCATGGGTGGAGCTTCCTTTTTGGTCTTGCGCAGCCTTTTTTAGGAGGGACTGCTGTTTGCGGCACAGACCCCTGTTCACACGCCTCCACTGACAGGCACAACACAACTTGCTGCCCACTGAGCCACAGCTGATGGGATTAGGCTGGATAGCTCTGTTGGCCCACATGGGCAAAATGGTCTCCTTCTGTGTTGTAAATTTTTATGATTCTATCACTAGTTGAGTTCAGTCAAGCACTCAGTTTTTAAAATGATGAAGCACTTTTATGAGCACAAAAATCAGATAAAAATTAAGCTCAAGATATAATATGCACAAAATTTGGAGCCAGTCACTTGGTCCACATCCAATACAGTGGTTCCATTTGTCCCAAGATTTACCGGTACATTCATTAGACTGTCAAGAGAGCTCATTAAATAGTACCCGAGGCCGTTGGGGAAACTGGAGGCTCTTCGATGGTCTGGAGGAGTGGAGTGTACAGGCTACTTTCTATGTCCATGTTATCAGCCACGCCCTAGCCACAGCACCTAGGATTGGGGGGAAGAAAGAGTGTGTCCACATTAACAGGCAACAATCACCCCCACTTTTTGATGCTACCTTTAGGTCATTTGGTGCCCATTGGACAGTGTATACAAAGAAAGACAGACTCGCATTTACATTGCACCTTTCACGACTGCAGGACGTCTCCTCGCGCTTTACAGCCATTGAAATACTTCTGGCGTGTAGTCACCTGTTGTAACATACACTAATGAAGCCATTCACATTCCAACACCTAAAAACTCCGAGTTAGCACACCCACCGCGGATAGGAGGAGACCCAGAGGACCACCTTGTGAAGTCAGATTGGGAAACACACAAGGCAATAGATGCTGCCTGGCCTGTGCGTTTGCCAGCATAGTCTTTTTATTTTTCATATTTCCAGCATCGACAGTACTTCTCTTTACAAAAAGAGAGTATTGTGATGCCTTATCTTCTGCACAGCCAGCCACCCGAACTCTGGCCTTCACTTTCTTGCAGAAACCAGGAAAGAGAGAGAGTTGACAAAGGCACCCCTCGTTTATTACAACAGGGTCATGACTGGCTCCTCCATTGTATTGCCAATGGGTAGTTGATAACCTGCCCTTGCTTCAAAAGAAAGCTGCTCAGAATGGACATTCCAGGAGATAGATCATGGTTTGGAAGTTTCAAGCTCCAGGACACAGTGCCTTATTCCCCCAGCCCTTTAAAATTGGCTTTGCATCTGATGTACACAAGTCCAGAATATACGCATTTTTAAAAAACCCTAAAAAAAAGTGAAGCGAAACTCGTACTCATGGGTTTTTAAGGCTACAGCAAAAATATCTGGTTTAACACCTCGACAGCGCGGGCTGACCTGACAAGGAGGCAGTTTGCAGGCAATTCCAGATGTTAACAGGGGACCGGGATCATTAACAGCTGGGGGGGGGGGGGGGGGGGGAAGAAAGAAAGAAAGACTAAAACAGCCTGGGTCCTGCAATTCGTAAGATCTTACGAGCGTGCATCAAGTCATATGATTAGGTCATGGGGTTCACAATGCCAGTTTGTAATGAAAAGGTCTATAAATTGACAAGTGCACTTTTCACTGCTGGACAAAACAGGCGAGAAACTAGTTGGTATTGGAAAAAAAGAGTTACCTGCACCAACGGACCCGGATCTTGTTCCCAAATGTTTAAGGCAATCCTGCAGAAAGAAGATTTGGAAATGTGAAGTCGGGTTTCTTCAGACAGATGATTGGCGTGGGTCACTTACAAGGAACAAAAGCTAATCCGTGGGCAATACTCGGCTCTTCCTCCACCAATAGAAAAAGAGCGCAAAATTATAGAAGAAAACGCTCTTCCAAACCAGAACTATTCGATTCGATTTTCGTTTCGAAGGCCCTCTGGATTGACAAGCGGGACGACTTTATTTTTAAAGAAAGTAGTTGAAATTAAGATGAAACTGCTGGCTAAAACAGGAAGAGCAGTTCAGAGTTAAACTCGTAAGCAAACGGAGATTAAAAATGAGTTGCGAAAAGTAGCCCCACGTTATCAAAACATCAACCACTTCCTTCACATAATTTGTCAGACTGTTACCAACTTACACTGCCTTGTCCAACGTTGTGCAAAGAGCAGATTGCAATCGTAGTTCGTGGTCCACCCGATCACTTATTAATGTCCCCTTCTCACTTCTTCAATCCCCAAATTCTCGTGTTTAATTTTATTTTTAAATTGGGTCCTTATAAAGAACCACTCAAATCGCACCTGGAGACTCGATCATGCACAGATCCGTTTGAGAATTTACTTGGAGTGAGTGTGAGTGTGAGTGTGAGTTAGTTTCTCAGTTGCCACAGTTATGTCTCTTCTAATAAATCTTTTTAACCTTTTTTTTGGATGGACCAATAAGAGTGGCAATTGGCTGCCCCCAGGGTTACCAAACAAAAATTATCACAAGTTCCCCTTTTAGGACACCACCAATATGGGATTGTCCCGATACCCAAAATAAAGAATAAAGACTTGCATTTCTATAGCGCCTTCACGACATCCCGAAGTGCTTTACAGTCAATGAAGTACTTCTGGAGTGTAGTCACTGTAGTAATGTAGGAAACACTGCAGTCAATTTGCACGCAGCAAGCTCCCACACACAGCTATGCGGTAATGAACTGATAATCTGTTTTTAGTGATGTTGATTCAGGGATAAATATTGGCCCCAGGACACTGGGGGATAACTCCACCTGCTCTTCTTCGAAATAGTGGTCATAGGATCTTTGAGAGAGCAGACAGGACCTTGGTTTAACGTCTCATCCTGAAAGATGGCACCTCCGGCAGTGCAGTACTCCCTCAATACTGCACCGGAGTGTCAGCCTAGATTCTTGTACTTGAACCCATAACCTTCTGACTCAGGCACAACTCTTTTTGGGGAGTACAAAATAACATTAGATCGAGTGTCCCCCAATTCTAGAGGACACTCCAGACACTTATGACAGCCCTCTTTTTTATTTATTTATTTATTTATTTGTATTTTTGTAGGGTTTGACTCAGGCACAAGTGCTACCCACTGAGCCACAGCTGACACAGCCAAGATAAGCATCAAGTGCCACAACAAATTACATTTATACAGTGCCTTTAACATAGTAATTGTCTGTGCCTCTTTCTCTTTTTTTTGTGCTCTCGAACTTTCTCTCTCTTGTCTTTCTTTTCCCCCGCTCACTACTTTCTCTGGCTCACTAGGACCATTTCTCAAGTTTGTCCTCTCTGCTTTGCTGTCTCCCTGCTTTTTGTTCTCTCTATTTTCTTTTGATTTCTCTCTCTTTCTCCCTCCTTTGTTTTCTCCCATTCCTTTTATCTGTTTTTTCCTTCTCACGTGAACCATGGTATCATTTACAGATGTACAAATTTAGCCTATTTGCTAATTCAAGAGAACCCTGGTGTAAAAGAAACTCCACCAAGTCAAAGCAGTTCTGCCCAGTGTTTGATAGGAGATAGGGTCATTTATTTACATGTAAACATAAGAACATATGAAATAGGAGCAGGAGTCGGCCATTTGGCCCCTTGAGCCTGCTCCGCCATTTAGTAAGACCCTGGCTGATCTGATCTTGGGCTCAGCTCCACTTCTCTGCCCGCTCCCCATAGCCCTGACCAATGGATCCACTACAGACCCAATCCACGTCAGGACCGGGATCAAACAAGGCAGCATCATTGCACCAACGCTCTTTTCGATCTTCCTTGCTGCAATGCTACATCTCACCCTTAGCAAGCTCCCTGCAGGAGTGGAGCTAAATTATAGAACAAATGGGAATCTGTTCAACTTGTGCTGCCTCCAGGCCAGATCTAACATCATCTCATCTTTTGTCATCGAACTACAGTAGGCAGATGACACTTGCGTCTGCGCACACTCGGAAGCTGAACTCCAAGCCATCGTCAACACCTTCACCGAGGCGTATGAGAGCATGGGCCTTACATTAAACACTCATAAGACAAAGGTCCTCTACCAACCCCTGACCCCGCCACACAGCACTGCCCCCCGATTATCAAAATCTATAATGAGGCCTTGGACAATGTGGACCATTTTCCACTCATCAGGAGCCTACTGTCAGCAAGAGCAGACATTGATGATGAGGTCCAATACGACCTTCAGTGCGCAAGCATAACCTTCGGTCGCCTGAGGAAGAGAGTGTTTGAAGTCCAGGACCTCAAATCCAGCATCAAACTTATGGTCTACAGGGCAGTAGTGATACCCGCCCTCCTATATGGCTCAGAGATGTGGCCTATATACAGCAGACACCAAATGCTGGAGAAGTACCACCAGCGCTGCCTCTGCAAGATCCTGCAAATCCATTGGCAGGTTAGATGCACCAATGTCAGTGTTCTCGCTCAGACCAACATCACCAGCATCGAAGCATTGACCACACTTGATCAACTCCATTGGACCACATCATTTGTATGCTCAGCAAAGCAAGCGCTCCTAGCAGAGCTTCGGCATAGCAGAGGAAACGCTTCAAGGACACCCTCAAAGCTTCCTTGATAAAGTGCAACATCCCCCCGACTCCTGGGAATCCTTGGCCCACGACCGCCCAAAATGGAGGAAGAGCACTGAGCACCTCGAGTCCCATCGCCGAGAGCAAGCAGAAACCAAAGGTAGATAGCGGAAGAAGCGTGTGTCAACTCAGGCTTTCCCACCCACCCTTTCCTTCAACCACCATCTGCTCCACCTGTGACAGAAACTGAAGGTACCGCATTGGACTCCTCAGTCACCTGAGAGCTCATTTAAGAGTGGAAGCAAGTCATCCTCGACTCCGAGGGACTGCCTATGCTGCTGATGATGATTCCCTTATCGTTCAAAAATCTGTCTATCTCCACCTTAAATATATTCAATGACCCAGCCTCCACAGCTCTCTGGGGCACGGAATTCCACAGCTTTACAACTCTGAGTGAAGAAATTCCTCATTTCAGTCCTAAATGGGCGACCACTTATTCTGAAACTATGCCCCCTAGTTCTAGATTCTCCCACGAGTGGAAACATCCTCTCTGCATCTACCCTGTCAAGCCCCCTCAATATCTTATACATTTCAATAAGATCACCTCATTCTTCAAACTCCAATAAGTATAGGCCCAACCTGCTCAACCTTTCTTCATAAAAGTCAACCTCTTCATCTCAGGAATCAACCTTGTGAACCTTCTCTGCCTCCAATGTAAGTATATTCCTCCTTAAATAAGGAGACCAAAACTGTACGCAGTGCCCTAGGTGTGGTCTCTCCAATGCCCTGTACAGTTGTAGCAGGACTTCTCTGCTTTTATACTCTAACCCCCTTGCAATAAAGGCCAACATTCCATTTGCCTTCCTGATCACTTGCTGTGCCTGCATGTATCTTTTTGTGTTTCATGCATAAGGACTCCCATAAATAAAGACTTTAATTTATATAGCGCCTTTCACGACCACCGGACATCCCCAAAGCGCTTTACAGCCAATGAAGTACTTTTTGAAGTGCAGTCACTGTTGTAATATAGGGAAACACTGCAGCCAATTTGCACACAGCAAGCTCCCACAAACAGCAACGTTACAATGACCAGATAATGTCTTTCAATGATGTTGATTGAGGGATAATATAGGCTAAGGGGAGAGAACTCCATTGCACATCTTCGACGCATCTCATCCAATATATGGCACTCCTTCAGCATTGCACTGCACTGCAGTGTTAGTCTAGATTACGTGCTCAAGTCTCGGGAGTGGGACTTGAACTGACTCCAAGGCGAGGGTGTTACCCACTGAGCCACGGCTGACGCCGATGGCGCTGCGTGTAACGGGCAGCCGATCCGATACCACCCGCCTTACGCCACCGCCTGAGGTGAATTTCTAGGCCGTAGTGTTTCATTACTGTGCATATATTTCAGTTTGTAAAAACGGTACCAAAAGTTAAAGTGAGCTATATTTTTGATGAGATTTATTGTTTTCTAAGAAAATTTGAAAGTACAAAGAATATTATAAGTCCTCTTGAATCATGTTCTAATCAGAATAATGCTAAATTATGAGTAGTATTACATAAATGCAACAACAACAACAACTTGTATTTATATAGTGCTTTTAGTGTAGTGAAACATCCCAAGGCCCTTCACAGGAGTATTATGCGATAAAAATTTGCCACTGAGCCGCATAAAGAGAAATTAGCGCAGGTGACCAAAAGCTTAGAGATATGTTTTAAGGAGAGTCTTGAAGGAAGAAAGAGAGGTAGAGAGGCAGAGAGGTTTAGGGAGGGAGTTCCAGAGCTTGGAGTCCAGGCAACAGAAGGCACGGCCACCGATGGTGGAGCGATTATAATCAGGGATGGTCAGGAGGGCAGATTTAGAGGAGCGCAGACATCTCGGGGGGTTGTGGGGCTGGAGGAGATTACAGAGATAGGGAGGGGCGAGGGCCATGGAGGGATTTGAAAATAAGGATGAGAATTTTGAAATCGAGGCTTTGCTTAACCGGGAGCCAATGTAGGTCAACGAGCACAGGGGGTGATGGGTGAGCGGGACTGGGTGCGAGTTAGGACACGGGGCACAGGGGGTGATGGGTGAGTGGGACTCGGTGCGAGTTAGGACACGGGGCAGTGAGCACAGGGGGTGATGGGTGAGTGGGACTCGGTGCGAGTTAGGACACGGGGCAGTGAGCACAGGGGGTGATGGGTGAGTGGGACTGGGTGCGAGTTAGGACACAGGGCAGTGAGCACAGGGGGTGATGGGTGAGTGGGACTGGGTGCGAGTTAGGACACGGGGCAGTGAGCACAGGGGGTAATGGGTGAGCGGGACTGGGTGCGAGTTAGGACACGGGGTCAGTGAGCACAGGGGGTGATGGGTGAGCGGGACTTGGTGTGAGTTAGGACACGGGGCAGTGAGCACAGGGGGTGATGGGTGAGCGGGACTTGGTGTGAGTTAGGACACGGGGCAGACGAGTTTTGGATCACCTCTAGTTTATGTCGGGTAGAATGTGGAAGGCCAGCCAGGAGTTCGTTGGAATAGTCAAGTTTCGAGGTAACAAAGGCATGGCTGAGAGCTTCATCTGCGGATGAGCTGAGGCAAGGGCGGAGGCGGGTGGTGTTACGGAGGTGGAAATAGGCGGTCTTCATCATCATCATAGGCAGTCCCTCAAAATCGAGGAAGACTTGCTTCCACTCTAAAAATGAGTTCTTAGGTGACTGAACAGTCCAATACAGGAATTACAGTCCCTGTCACAGGTGGGACAGACAGTGGTTGAGGGAAGGGGAGGGTGGGACTGGTTTGCCGCACGCTCCTTCCATTGCCTGCGCTTGGTTTCTGCACGCTCTCGGCGATGAAGTGCTCAGCGCCCTCCCGGATGCACTTCCTCCACTTAGGGCAGTCTTTGGCCAGGGACTCCCAGGTGTCGGTGGGGATGTTGCATTTTATTAAGGAGACTTTGAGGGTGACCTTGAAACATTTCCTCTGCCCACCTTGGGCTCGCTTGCTGTGTAGGAGTTCCGAGTAGAGTGCTTGCTTTGGGAGTCTTGTGTCAGGCAGGCAAAACAATGTGGCCTTAGTTATGCAGTGGATATGTGGTCGAAAGCTCATTTCAGGGTCAAGTATGACACCAAGGTTGCGTACAGTGTGGTTCAGCCTTAGACAGGAGTTGGGGAGAGGGATGGGGTCAGTGTCCAGGGAACGGAGTTTGTAGCGGGGACCGAAAACAATAGCTTCGGTCTTCCCAATATTCAATTGGAGAAAATTTCTGCTCATCCAGAACTGGATGTCGGCCAAGCAGTCTGATAATATAGACCAAGGAGGGGTCGAGAGGAGTGGTAGTGAGGAACGCCATTAACCTGCATTTGCACCTCCACCCTATTGCAGACCTTCCCCTTTGCTCTTTCCTCCCCTCCCCCCCTTTCCCAGCCTCCACACTTCCTTAAAGTTACATCTCTAACTTTTTCCAGTTCTGACGAAGAGCCATCGACCTGAAACGTTAACCCTGTTTCTCGCTCCACTGATACTGCCTGACCTGTTGAGTATTTCCAGCATTTGATGTTTTTATTTACAATAACTATCTGCTTGTATATATTTCCCCAGGTAAATGTCACATTCAAAGTCCTGACAAGGGCCAATTAAAAGATACCAAATAGAATGGTGGGATATTTACAGAAGCTTTGCACTGACACCTGTACTGATTTAGAGTTTTATATTCCGTTTTAGTCAGTACTGTACATCACTAAAAGAGCAACTGAATATAGGCAAAGGTTATAGGATGCTCAAGCCTTAAAATTTTAGCTGTGAGGAAAGATTGGATAGGCTGGGCTTGTTTTCTATGGAACAGAGGAGGCCGAGGGGGGATTTAATTAAGGTGTATAAAATTATGAGGGGCCTGGATAGAGTGGATAGGAAGGACCTATTTCCCTTAACAGAGGGGTCAATAACCAGGTGACACAGATTTACAGTAATTAGTAGAAGGGTTAGAAGGGAGTTGAGGAGAACCTTTCTTCACCCAGAGGGTGATGGGGGTCTGAAAGGGCAGAAACCCTCACCACATTTAAAAAGTACTTGGATGTGCACTTGAAGTGCCGTAACCCACAGGGCTATGGACTGAGAGCTGGAGAGTGGGATTAAGTTCTTTTTTCAACCGGCACAGACACGATGGGCCGAATGGACTCCTTCTGTGCCGTAAACTTCCCGGATTCTATGAAAAGGCAATGCGCGTTGTGGTACCTGCTGAAAACAAGCCAATGTTGATGTGTTCTGGCAAAGATTTCTACTGTTCAACAAATGAGAGAGATAGACTGAATGAACGCCACTCTTTAGATCTGTCCCAAGCATCTGGAGTCTGTTGAATAAGTGAAATTATTGTACAAGCGAGGTCACAGCTTCCAGAGATGATCAGATAGTAAGGAAGCAACTGTCCCTTGGTACAGGAGCTATGATACATGGTACCTGCAAGGCATAATGGTCAGAATGGCAGTAATGCAGCTTCTTTTATACAAATTGATTGAAACATTCTAGAATTTGCTGTATATTTTTGGCAATTTTACCCCCAACCCATCAATGCTCCTCCGCTTTCTTACTCTTCTATTTCAAAATTTGCGGATGACACAAAACTTGGAAGTATAGTGAAGAGTGAGGAGGATAGTGATAGATTTCAAGAGGACATAGACAGGCTGGTGGAATGGACAGACATGTGGCAGAAGTTTAACGCAGAATAATGTGAAGTGATCCATTTGGGTAGGAAGAATGAGGAGAGGCAATATAAACTAAAGGGTACAATCCTAAAGGGGGTGCAGGAACAGAGAGACCTGGGGTATATGGGCACACATCGTTGAAGGTGGCAGGGCAGGTTGAGAAAGCGGTTAAAAACGCACACAGGATCCTGGGCTTCATAAATAGAGGCAGAGTACAAAAGCAAGGAAGTTATGATGAACCTTTATAAAACACTGGTTCACACTCAACTGGAGTATTTTATTCAATTCTGGGCACCACACTTTAGGAAGGCTGTGAAAGCCTTAGAGAGGGTGCAGAAAAGGTTTACAAGAATGGTTCCAGGGATGAGGGACTTCAGTTACGTGGATAGACTGGAGAAGCTGGGGTTGTTCTCCTTAGAGCAGAGAAGAGTGAGAGGAAATTTGATCGAGGTGTTCAAAATCATGAGGGGTCTACAATGAGTATATAGAGTGAAACTGTTCCCATTGGCGGAAGGGTCAAGAACCAGAGGACACAGATTTAAAGTGTTTGGTAGAAGGTCCAAAGGCGACATGAGGAAAAACTTTTTTTACGCACGAGTGGTTAGGATCTGGAATGCACTATCTGAAAGTGTGGTGGAGGCAGATTCAATTGTGGCTTTCAAAAAGGAATTAGATAAGTACCTGAAAGAAAAACAAGACACAGGGCTATGGAGAAAGGGCGGGGGAGTGGGACTAGCTGAAGTGCTTTTGCTGAGAGCTGGCATGGGCTTGACGGGCCGAATGGTCTTCTACTGTGCCGAAACTAGTCTATGGTTCTATGATTCTATTCCTGTGACTGTTCAAGTTGGAAGGGAGACTGACTCCCCCTTGGATAAGCACGCAGCTACCCTCTGGGCCTTCCTTGGCATACTCCTGAAGACCCATCGAGGCAGCCATCACTGCCTCCATATGAGGAACAACCCAAACTAGCCCACCCTCCTTTCCCTGAGTGACCATCCCACTAATCTCACCAACCTCCTGCCCATCCCACTCAACCCACTGTCTTGGATTCAGCCAGTGGACCAACAATCTACACCGCCTTTTCATTTCCCTCCGATATGTCCGCTCACTCTCAAACAAGGTCCATGCCTTTCTTGAACTTATTGTAGGTGATTGTATTGACGTCCTGGCTTTGACTGAAACTTGGCTCATAGGTGGCAACACTTTGTCCCTTACTGAAGCCTCCCCGCTTGGCTATACTGTCACCACCTTCCTCACACCCAAACCGCTATGGTGGAGGCGTGTCCATTATCAAATCACATCTTGGTCTCCCTTCCAATCCGCCGCCCCCACCCCGATCCCGCCCTCCACTCCTCAGGTACTTTCTTTTCCAAGCACCTCACCTTGTTCCACTTCTCCCACCTCTGGTTTGTCCACCTCACACACCCCCCCCCCCCCCCCCCACCACTCCCAAACCTCACCCTGTGTTTCTCACCGAGAAAGCCTCCCTCCATTCCTCCCTCAGTTTCTACACTGAGTGACCCTGTCAAAACATCTGTACTCTTGCCACCAATTCCAACACCCACCCCCCTGCCCCCACTTCCCAGGCCATTTTCTCAGGCTGAATCAGACATTGCACAACAACGCCGACACCAACCTGAGATTCTAATCCCATATCCTCTCCATCACAAAGACTGCCTACTTCCACCTTCGTAACATCACCCACCTCTGCTCCTGCCTCAACCTATCTTCCACAGCAGTCATGCTTTTGTTATCTCCAGACTCGACTATTCCAACGCTCTCTGTAATGTATGTGAGTATGTTCACAGGTTGGTATAGTTGTTGAGTTGGGAGTGGCTTAGCCAGTCATGTGATGTTCAGAAGACTCAATAAAACCCCAACCAGTTGGGTTCGGAGGATCTACAATGAGGCAGGTGGTTGTGAGCCTGGTGGATAAACTGGTAATGTGTAATGTGATTGTTAAACCTTTTGCTAATAAACCAACTAGTTCTTAATAGCAATGTGTTGCTATGCATTCTTAAGCAAAGAACCCATGAAGCAAATACATCACACTCTCCTCACCGGGCCCCCATCCTGTACCGACTGGAATCCTCAGCTCATTCCAAAACTCTGCTGCCCGTGTCCCATTCTGCAACAAGTCCAGCTCACCCATCACTCCTGTCCTCATACTGCCTCACAGTCCCCCAATGCCTCCAATTTAAAATATTTCATCCTTGTCTTTAAATCTCTTCTTAGGCTCACCCCTCCCTATCTCTAGAACCTCCTGCAGCCCTACAATTACCCAACTACCACCCTCTTGCCCAACTCTCCATTCCTCTGACTCTGGCCTTTTGGGCATTCTACCTCCCTTCACCACACCATTCTGCCTTCTAGGGCCTAAGCTCTGGCATTCCTTCGCTAAACCCTGCTGCCTCTTCACCTCTCTCTCCTCATTTAAGACTCTCCTCAAAATCCATCTAATTGGCCACACTTTTGGTCATCACTCCTAATATCTTCTTCTTTGACTGGTTGTCCATTTCTTATCTAATTATGCCTCTATGAAGCACCTTGGGGCTTTTTTTCTAAGTTAAAGATGCTACATAGATTGATGCTACAGGGATGGCTGGACTGACATATGAGGAGAGACTGGATCAACTGGGCCTTTATTCACTGGAGTTTAGAAGAATGAGAGGTGATCTCATTGAAACATGCAAGATTCTGAGGTTGATTGACTGGGTTGATGCTGAGCGATTGTTTGCCCTGGCTGGTGTCGATAACCAGGAGTCACAGTCTCAGGATAAGGGGTGAGATGAGCAGAAATTTCTTCAATCAGATGGCTGTGAATCTTTGGAATTCCCTACCCCAGAAGGCTGTGGATGATCAGCCATTGAGTATATTCAAGGCTGAGATCGAGAGATTTTTGGACATTAAGGGGATCGGGCAGGAAAGTGGGATTGAGGTCGAAGATCAGCCATGATCGTATTGAATGGCAGAGCAGGCTCGAGGGGCCGAATGGCCGACTCTTGCTCCTAATTCTTATGATCTTATGTTCTTACATAAAATGGCTGTGGTATAACAAATAAAGCATAAATTGAAGTTCAGGGATAAACTATCGAAAAGTCTTCATTCCCTTGCCTGGAATACAAAAGAATGAAAGCACTGTGCTTTAATCTTGTTCTGGGACTGTGCGGAGGTTTCAATTGGGGTTCTTAGTTGAGGCATAATGTACAACATTCTCATTTCACTTTTGTTGTGATTTTTTGTTAGTTTTGTTACTCACCAATGGCGATGTAGATAATATCTACCAACATAGTCAGGAATTTCAAGATTTCTGTGGAAATCAAAATTTTAACAAATATCAGATGTCCTTTGATGTTTGTCTTGAAATAATGGAAACAAAACAAATTCACTTACATTTATATAATGCCTTTAATACAGCAACTATCCTGAGTGGCTTCACAGAATGAACCATGCAATAATGGCAGGATTCATGGTCGAAAATGGTGGTTTTGAACAGGCTTTTGAAGATGGGGAGAGCGTTCAAGGAGAAAGAAAGGAAGGAAGGATTTAAAGCCCCTTACAGTCAATGAAGTACTTTTGGTGTGGGAAACGCGGCAGCCAATTTGCGCACAGCAAGCTCCCACAAACAGCAATGTGATAATGACCAGATAATCTGTTTTGTTATGTTGATTGGTCACCGGGGATAAGCTTGGATGATGTGGAAGGGAGGAAGGACATTAGCTTGGATGATGTGGAATCTGTATGGGTGGAGCTGCGGAACACCAAAGGGCAGAAAACGCTAGTGGGAGTTGTGCACAGACCATCAAAAAGTAGTAGTGAGGTTGGGGATGGCATCAAACAGGAAATTAGGGATGCATGCAATAATGGTACAGCAGTTATCATGGGTGACTTTAATGAACATATACATTGAGCTAACCAAACTGGTAGCAATACGGTGGAGGAGGATTTCCTGGGGTGGATAAGGGATGGATTTCGAGACCAATATGTCGAGGAACCAACTAGAGAGCTGGCCATTCTAGGCTGGGTGTTGTGTAATGAGAGAGGATTAGTTAGCAATCTTGTTGTGCGAGGCCCCTTGGGGAAGAGTGACCATAATATGGTAGAATTCTTCATTAAGAATGAGAGTGACACAGTTAATTCAGAGACTAGGGTCCTGAATTTAAAGAAAGGTAACTTCGATGGTATGAGACATGAATTGGCTAGGATAGACTGGCGAATGATACTTAAAGGGTTGACAGTGGATAGGCAATGGCAGACATTTAAAGATCACATGGATGAACTTCAACAATTGTACATCCCTGTCTGGAGTAAAAATCAAAAGGGGAAGGTGGCTCAACCGTGGCTAACAAGGGAAATTAGGGATAGTGTTAAATCCAAGGAAGAGGCATATTAATTGGCCAGAAAAAGCAGCAAACCTGAGGACTGGGAGAAATTTAGAATTCAGCAGAGGAGGACAAAGGGTTTAACTAGGAGTGAGAAAATAGAGTATGAGAGTAAGCTTGCAGGGAACATAAAAACTGACTGCAAAAGCTTCTATAGATATGTGAAGAGAAAAAGATTAGTGAAGACAAATGTAGGTCCCTTGCAGTCAGAATCAGGTGAATTTATAATGGGGAACAAAGAAATAGCAGACCAATTGAACAAATA
The DNA here is from genome assembly GCF_044704955.1 of Pristiophorus japonicus. NCBI lineage: Eukaryota > Metazoa > Chordata > Chondrichthyes > Pristiophoridae > Pristiophorus > Pristiophorus japonicus. The sequence goes on from NC_091996.1 coordinate 97,478,225, forward strand.
TTTTGGTTCTGTCTTCACTAAGGAAGACACAAATAACCTTCCGGAAATACTAGGGGACCGAGGGTCTAGCGAGAAGGAGGAACTGAAGGAAATCCTTATTAGTCAGGAAACTGTGTTAGGGAAATTGATGGGATTGAAGGCCGATAAATCCCTAGGGCCTGATAGTCTGCATTTAGGGTTAGCAGCGAAGGTTCACCAGACTGATTCCCGGGATGGCAGGACTGACAAATGAAGAAAGACTGGATCGACTAGGCTTATATTCTCTGGAATTTAGAAGAATGAGAGGGGATCTCATGGAAACATATAAAATTTTGAGGGCTTTGGACAGGTTAGATGCAGGAAGAATGTTCCCGATGTTGGGGAAGTCCAGAACCAGGGGTCACAGTCGAAGGATAAGGGGTAAGCCATTTAGGACCGAGATGAGGAGAAACTTCTTCACTCAGAGAATTGTGAACCTGTGGAATTCTCTACCACAGAAAGTTGTTGAGGCCAGTTTGTTAGATATATTCAAAAGGGAGTTAGATGTGACCCTTACGACTAAAGGGATCAGGGGGTATGGAGAGAAAGCAGGAATGGGGTACTGAAGTTGCATGGTCAGCCATGATCACATTGAATGGTGGTGCAGGCTCGAAGGGCCAAATGGCCTACTCCTGCAACTACTTTCTATGTTTCTATAATTCCCCCACTCTTCTTCGAAATAGTACCATGGGATCTTTTACGTCCACCTGAGAGAGCAGACGGGGCTTCGGTATAATATCTCATCTGAAAGACGTCACCTCTGACAGTGCAGCATTCCCTCAGTATGACCTCTCCGACAGTGCAGCACTCCCTCAGTACTACCCATGTGACAGTGCGGCACTCCCTCAGTACTGCCCCTGTGACAGTGCGGCGTTCGCTCAGTACTGCCCCTCCGAGAATGCGGCGCTCCCTCAGTACTGACCCTGCGATACTGCGGCACTCCCCAGGCTTACTGCTGCTTTGTGCTGATAAACCTGCACCACTTTCACTGATTATTAATCTGTAGCAGTACCAATGCATGAGGTTGGGAAAATCATCAAAAAGGCTAATTGGATGCTGGCCTTTAGATCGAGAGGACTTTAGTACAAGGGGGTAGAAGTTGTGCTGCAGCTATACAAAACCCTGGATGTCGACCTTGTCCAGGACTTGTGGATGTCCACCTTTAGCCAGGACCTGAGGATATCCATCTTTGTCCAGGACCTGTGGATGTCCATCTTTGACCAGGACCTGAGGATGTCCACCTTTGGCCAGGACCTGTGGATGTCCATCTTTGGCCAGGACCTGAGGATGTCCACCTTTGACCTGGACCTGAGGATGTTCACCTTTAGCCAGGACCTGTGGATGTCCACCTTTAGCCAGGACCTGAGGATATCCATCTTTGGCCAGGACTTGTGGATGTCCACCTTTGGCCAGGACTTGTGGATGTCCACCTTTGTCCAGGACCTGTGGATGTCCACCTTTGGCCAGGACCTGAGGATATCCATCTTTGGCCTGGACCTGAGGATGTCCACCTTTAGCCTGGACCTGAGGATGTTCACCTTTAGCCAGGACCTGTGGATGTCCACCTTTAGCCAGGACCTGAGGATATCCATCTTTGGCCAGGACTTGTGGATGTCCACCTTTGGCCAGGACTTGTGGATGTCCACCTTTGTCCAGGACCTGTGGATGTCCACCTTTGGCCAGGACCTGAGGATATCCATCTTTGGCCTGGACCTGAGGATGTCCACCTTTGGCCTGGACCTGAGGATGTTCACCTTTAGCCAGGACCTGTGGATATCCACCTTTAGCCAGGACCTGAGGATGTCCACCTTTGACCTGGACCTGAGGATGTTCACCTTTGGCCAGGACCTGAGGATATCCATCTTTGGCCAGGACCTGTGGATGTCCACCTTTGGCCAGGACCTGTGGATGTCCACCTTTAGCCAGGACCTGTGGATGTCCATCTTTGGCCAGGACCTGAGGATATCCATCTTTGGCCAGGACTTGTGGATGTCCACCTTTGGCCAGGACCTGTGGATATCCATCTTTGGCCTGGACCTGAGGATGTCCACCTTTGGCCTGGACCTGAGGATATCCATCTTTGGCCTGGACCTGAGGATATCCATCTTTGGCCAGGACTTGTGGATGTCCACCTTTGGCCAGGACTTGTGGATGTCCACCTTTGTCCAGGACCTGAGGATATCCATCTTTGGCCTGGACCTGAGGATGTTCACCTTTGGCCTGGACCTGTGGATGTCCATTTTGTCCAGGCCCAGGATCCATCCAATTTATAAATTTGCATTCTATGTAACATATGTTTGCCAATTTTTGTTGCTACACAGTTGAAACCGGTGGCCTTTGTGGTTGTCATTCCTTGTTAGGGTCACATGGGAATCATGGGCTAATAATGGATGACTTGTTTTGGTCACATTGTTCCTATGGACCAATCACATCTCTCAAAACCCACGGCAACACCCACAAGCTGGTCATGTGGTCATTGGTGAGCAAAATGACTCAACAGGACAGATCACGTGTTTCCTGTTGGCCATCGCAATCTCCAGAAAGAGACACTAACGGCTTTTTCAAAATGTATTTGTAGATTTTTGAGTTCCTTTTTTTCTCCTCGCCTTAATGCTGTGATCAAAACTGAGTTCAATCAGGATCTACTCACTTGTTTCATACAAAATCTCTGCCATCCTGACCTCTGTTGCTTTTTTTTCAGAACTATTTTTCACTGTGGAAGGACAACTTTATGCAGTCTTTCCATGTCATTTTTCATTTCAATTGTACATCAGACCAATCAAGAGTTTGCATGCAAATTAGATTGTGACATCAGTGGGGCGTGGTACTTGAATGGTTAAATATCTGTACACATCACTGCTGGTTGACTAATGTGTAAAAGTGGGTTTTCAAATTTCTAACTACGATACATTTACGATGTGGGGGCAGTTAACGTGGGCCCCATGCAGCATCCTGGTGGGTCGGGAGGTCAGGGACCAGATTATTGTGTGCTCGCGTCTATTAAAGAGATGGCCGTCCTTCAGGCTGAGGCAGTTTCTGGGGGCTGCAGATCCTTGGGGCATCTACTGGGGGCCAACCGTCAGGGAGTGCAGCAATAAACGCTTTGGAAGAGAGCGCTATCCAGGAAGAGAAGTTAGATGGTCATTGCAGCCCTCCCTTGAAGCTGGTGTTGAAATGATACAGTAGAAAGTATCTAAATGGAATGATCAACCTGGCCCACATCTCAGCTCTCGCTTTTTAAAAAGTTTGTTCATGGGATGTGGGCATCGCTGGCATGGCCAGCATTTATTGCCCATCCCTAATTGCCTTGAGCTACCTTCTTGAACCGCTGCAGTCCATTATACTTCTTTGTAGCTGTTTGGTACAACTGAGGCTCGCTAGGCCATTTCAGAGGGCAGCTACGAATCAATCACATTGATGTGGGTCTGGAGTCACATATAGGCCAGACCGGGTAAGGGCGGCAGATTTCCTTCCCCAAAGGACATTGGTGAACCAGATGGGTTTTTACAACAATCCGGTAGTTTCACGGTCACCATTACTGACACTAGGGGGCCGAAATTCACCACCGCCGGAAATGGGGCGCACCTACCATTTTTGGTGTGCTTTGGCCATCGCGATGGATGCGGCGGCCTATCTTGCTCAGAAATTCAGTTCTTTGTCGGTTATTTTTCGAGCGGGGCGGAAGTCGATCATAATGGGAATGGAAGTGGGGGCGGAGCAGAGAGGTCGGTCATAAGTGGGGCGCAAGTGGCGGGCGGAACGGAGTCTCCGCCGCTGTCAGTCATCAGCGCCGGGCTGGTGAGGTCAGTGCGCTGGCACGTGACCACGTCGCTCCCCTTCATTTAAAGGGGCGAGCCGCTGAGAAGTCTGCGTTTATTTCAGTTCGGTCCATTGGGCCACCGGGGAGGGTTGCGGCCTGGACCAGCGGTCTGGCACACAGCAAGGGGGTGCCAATCTGCCAGGTCGGCCCGACCAAACTCGGGGGCATATTCGTCGGGCCGACCTGGCAGTCGTCCGACACAAGACAATAAGATGGTGGCCGTGGCAGTGGAGGCTTTGGCAGCAGCGGGGGGAGTGGGGCGGATATGGTCACCGCATGAAAAACGCTCGAGGGCAATTGCGCAATCGGCAGCCATTCCGCAAAAAATCGGCGGCCATTCCGCAACGAGTCCTTCACTCAGAGGGTGGTGAATCTTTGGAATTCTCTACCTCAGCGGGCAGTGCAGGCTGAGATCGATAGATTTTCGGACTCGAGGGGAATGGAGGGATCTGGGGATCGGGCGGGAAGGTGGAGTTGAGGTCAAAGATCAGCCATGATCTTATTGAATGGCGGAGCAGGCTCGAGGGGCCATGTGGCCGACTCCTGGTCCTAATCCTCATGTGCTGTGCCTGCCTACATGACCATAGTCGCTCCACTTCAAAAAACTTACTGCACATCAAGCACTCCAGGAGAGGCGTGATATTGCACTATATAAATGCATTTTTTTTTTCTTGCAACAAGCAGCTTTTTGGCATGTGTGTGTGTGGGGGGAGGGGACGCTGTTTAATTCCTTCAAAACGTTTAATAAAGAGACATTTACCACACAGAAAAATAATATATATATATGAACCTGGGGTTTAGACTGTCGCTTTATTGATTTGCCATTCGTACCAAAGTCCTTTGTTTTAATGTGGGTGAATAAACCCTTTCCAATTCAGTATGTAGGCTAGCCCTTGCAGTAAATGAGCCGAGTGGATCAATTGATAGGAGAGCATTGAGCCCTTTGTATGATGCCACTGCAACATGTCATTCCCAAGCGATGGTGCTATTAAGAAGAAAATGCTGTGAAAGTCAGAAGGGACGGGTTACTGCGTGGAATCCGATGCAAAGTTTGCCACTATCATCAGCGCAAAGGTCATCTCAGAAAGAACGCATGGTAAGAAATCTTCAGTTTATTTTTAAAGGAACAGTGTATGGAATACTCTCACAAAACTTTACTCTTGAGCTGCAGTTTCATCAAGCTCCGCCTTAACATGCTTCTTCTGTGTGAGGATGAAACAGACAAAGTGGAGGATTGTGCCTCCTCCTCCTCTTCCTCCTCCTGCTCCTCCTCGGGAGCAGGCAGTGTCTCGGGTCCCACGTCTGGTTGTAAAGTGGTTTTCTCCTCCTCCTCAGGCGGAAGTTCCACACAAAACTTTAGATATACTTCCATACACACTATGGTTATATAGACCACACAAGAAATAGTGACACTCACAATGGCAAAGGTATAAAATCCTTTGTGGCAGTACTGTGGTGAGCTTTCACTGGTATAGTCTGGTGGATAGATTTGATACGTCCAATAAAAACCTGTGTCAAAAAGAAAAGACGTCAAAGACACCGACATGAACACAACATGAGTTCTGAATAATTTGTTTAAAATTGAAAACGGCATCGATAATTTGCTGGGTGTGTTGCACACAACTTATGCTGTGATGCCTCTAAAACATTACTGGATTTTCCCCATGAAGGAGCTGCCCGTCCCGCCTGTAGGACAGGGGCCGAAGTTGCCCCTTCCCTTAAGGCCTGTTACCACCGGGGCCACACTGCGGAGTGGAATGGCCGCCATTCTTAAAAGTTCTGCTCCTGAGGTATCCCGGCTCCCCTTACCTCCGCCCCACTGCTGCCGAGCTTTTTCCGTCGGTGCACTGGACTTGGCGTAAAATGGTGGTACGGCCTTTTGGCTAAGATCATGCGTAACTGACCTGACAGGGGAGTAACCATGACCCCAAAGTGGTTCTCCCTGGATCAGGAAGCTGGTTCTCCTATGCTTTTTGGAAATAGGAGGTGGGTGGGGGGGCTTGACCCATCCACCTCCATGGCACGAACCTGGTATTGCAGTACTTCCAGGAACGGTGCAGTGGCTCTCGGCCTTTTGGCTAAGAGCATTGGCGCAGAGTGATCCTTGATGTGTGCAAGGTGACCTCTGGCGTTTGTGATTTGACAAAGAATTGGAAAGATTGGCTACGAATAAAAAAATTAAAAAAATGGTGGTACGGCTGCCATTAAAGGGGAGGACTTACTGCTGCGGCCGCCATCTTATTTTTTTTGTTGCGATGCCATGTCGGGCCGACAATTACGCCCCCGGGTTCGGCCGGGCCGCCAACAGGCAGCCTGGCACCCCTCCCTTGGCCCGGCCGAAACCCTCTCTGGTGGCCCAGTGGACCGAACTTAAAGAATCGCAGCAGCTCTCCCCTTTAAGTGAAGGGGAGAGCGTGATGACGCGCCAGCGTGATGAAGTCATCAGCGCTACGCTGATGGCTGACAGCAGTGGTCACTCCTGCCCTTCGAATGTGCGAATTTCTGCTCACCACCCCACTTCCACCCCCATTGTGACCGACCTCCGGGCCCCTGGAAAAAAAAGCCAAAGAGCGGAATTTCGCGCAAGAGGCCACCACATCCACCCCTGCAGTAAAAACAGTCTTAACATAGAAACATAGAAAATAGGAGCAGTAGTGGGCCATTCGGCCCCTCGAGCCTGCTCAGCCATTCAATATGATCATGGCTGATCCTCTATCTCAACACCATATTCCCGCTTTCTCCCCATACCCCTTGATGCCTTTTGTGTCTAGAAATCTATCTGTCTCCCTCTTAAATATATTCAGTGACTAGGCCTCCACAGCCTTCTGTGGTAGAGAATTCCACAGGTTCACCACCCTCTGAGTGAAAACATTTCTCCTCATCTCAGTCCTAAATTTCCTACCCCGTATCCTGAGACTGTGACCCCTTGTTCTAGACTTCCCAGCCCCGGGGAAACATCCTCCACGCATCCAGTCTGTCCAACCCTGTCAGAATTTTATACCTTTCAATGAGATCCCCTCTCATTCTTCCAAACTCTAGTGAATACAGGCCCAGTCGACCCAATCTCTCCTCATACGACAGTCCTGCCATCCCAGGAATCAGTCTGGTGAACCTTCGCTGCACTCCCTCTTGTGGCAAGTATATCCTTCCTTAGGTAAGGAGACCAAAACTGCACACAATACTCCAGGTGCAGTCTCACCAGGGCCCTGTATAACTGCAGTAAGACATCCTTGCTCCTGTTCTCAAATCCTCTCGCAATGAAGGCCAACATACCATTTGCCTTCCTAACTGCTTGCTGCACCATGTTTGCTTCCAATGACTGGTGTACAAGGACACCCGGGTCCCTCTGTATATCGACACTTCCAAGCCATCACCATTTAAATAATACTTTGTCCTTATGTTTTTCCTACCAAAGTGGATAACTTCACATTTATCCACGTTATACTGCATCTGCCATGTGTTTGCCCACTCACTCAACCTATCTAAATCGCCTTGCAGCATATTGGCATCCTCCTCACAACTCACAATCCACCTAGTTTTGTGTCATCAGCAAACTTGGAAATATTACATTTGGTTCCCTCATCCAAATTATTTATATATATTGTGAATAGCTGGGGCCCCAGCACTGATCCCTATGGTACCCCACTAGTCACTGCCCGCCACCCCGAAAAAGACCCGTTTATTCCTACTCTCTGTTTCCTGTCAGTTAACCAATTTTCAATCCATGCCAATACATTACCCCCAATCCTATGTGCTTTAATTTTGCGCACTAACCTCTTATGTGGGACTTCATCAAAGTCCTTCTGAAAATCCAAATACACTACATCCACTGGTTCTCCCTTATCTATTCTATCAGTTACAACTTCAAAAAACTCCAGTAGGTTTGTCAGACGTGATTTTCCTTTCATAAATCCATGTTGACTTTGTTTATTCCCGTTGATATTATCTAAGTGTGTCGTTATCACATCCTTTATAATAGACTCTAGCATTTTCTCTACCACTGATGTTAGGCTAACCGGCCTGTAGTTCCCTGTTTTCTCTCTTCCTCCTTTTTTAAATAGTGGGGTTACATTTGCCATCCTCCAATCTGCAGGAACTGTTCCATAATCTATAGAATTTTGGAAGATAACAACCAATGCATCCACTATTCCCATGGCTACCTCTTTTAGTACTCTGGGATGCAGATCATCAGGCCCTGGGGATTTATCTGCCTTCAGTCCCATTAGTTTCTCCAGCACTATTTTCTTACTAATAATCATTTCCTTTAATTCCTGTTGCTCACACATTAGATGGGCTGCGTTTTCGGCGGGGAGCAATTTTGGTCCGCTTCTTGTGCTCATACGGCTGCCACTTGTGGTCGCACGCATTGCCCTCCCGCATCCCCACTATCGGTCGCCCAACATGTTCACCTTTGTGGCCCACCGCCTTCCCACACGAACTGGGAAACAAATACGCTTTGCGCTATCCATTTTTACACAGGATTACATCGGATATACGGCATAGAAACAGGCCATTCAGCCCAACCAGCACATGCCGGCGTTTATGCCCCACTCGAGCCTCCTCCCATCTTTCCTCCTCTAAATCTATCAGCATAACCCTCTATTCCCTTCTCCCCCATTGGCTTGTCCAGCCTCCCCTTAAATACATTGAAACTATTCGCCTCGACCCCTCCCTGTCACAGCGAGTTCCACATTCTCACCCCTCTCTGGGTAAAGATGTTTCTCCGGAATTCTTGGAAGCTTTTTGACTCTCAGCCTTTTTTTTAACCCCCAACTCCACTATATTTACAACCAGCAAACAAAAGAGTTCAACAAAAAAAATCTATACTTTTCTTTAACTGAGCGACTGCTGTCAACAAGCTGCACAGAAAGCGTACAGCGCATAACTGTCAGATCTCAAATTTATAAAATAACCTTCACCACAACAGACAGAGGATCTGAAAAGTACTCCGTCTGCCCAGCTGTCTCACCAGTCCGCTCCCTTCCCGGCTTTTTGAAAAAACTCCCGGCTTTCTCACCAGCCCACTCTCTTTTACGGCTCTTAAAATTTTCCCGGCTTTCTCAACAAACCATCTCCCTTCCCGGCATTTTAGAAACAAATTTAACGAACATGGTCCCATGGTAGTTCTTTGTAGTGGGTTGCTGGACCATTTCAGAGGGCAGTTAAGGGTCAACCACTCAGATAATGAAGCAGTCCGTGCCCGCATGCAGCAAGACCTGGACAATATTCAGGCTTGGGCTGATAAGTGGCAAGTAACATTTGCCAGGCAATGACTATCTCCAACAAGCGAGAGTCTAACCACCGCCCCTTGACATTCAACGGCATTACCTTCACCGAATCCCCCACCATCAACATCCTGGGGGTCACCATTGACCAGAAATTTAACTGGACCAGCCACATAAATACCGTGGCAACAAGAGCGGGTCAGAGGCTGGGTATTCTGCGGTGAGTGTCTCACCTCCTGACTCCCCAAAGCCTTTCCACCATCTACAAGACACAAGTCAGGAGTGTGATGGAACACTCGCCACTTGCCTGGATGAGTTGCAGCTCCAACAACACTCGAGAAGCTCGACACCATCCAGGACAAAGCAGCCCGCTTGATTGACAGCCCATCCACCACCTTCAACACTCACTCCCTCCACCACCTTCAACACTCACTCCCTCCACCACCTTCAACACTCACTCCCTCCACCACCGGCGCCCCCTGGCTGCAGTGTGCACCATCTACAAGATGCACTGCAGCAACTCGCCAAGGCTTCTTCGGCAGCACCTCCCAAACCCGCGACCTCTACCGCCTAGAAGGACAAGGGCAGCAGGCCCATGGGAACACCACCACCTCCACGTTCCCCTCCCAGTCACACACCATCCCGACTGGGAAATATATCGGCTGTTCCTTCATCGTTGCTGGGTCAAAATCCTGGCACTCCCTCCCTAACAGCACTGTGGGAGCACCTTCACCACACGGACTGCAGCGGTTCAAGAAGGCGGCTCACCACCACCTTCTCAAGGGGCAATTAGGGAAGGGCAATAAATGCCGGCCTTGCCAGCGACGCCCACATCCCAGGAACTAACCAAAAAAATTTTTTAAACGTAGTTGTGGGTCTGGAGTCACATACAGGCCAGGGCAGCAGATTTTCCTTCCCTAACGGACGATAGTGAACCAAACAGGCTTTTCTGACAATCTGGTAGTTTCATGGTCACCATTACAGCTTTATTTAATTAACTGAATTTAAATTCCCCAGCTGCCGTGGTGGGATTTGAACTCATGTCTCGGGATCATTAGTCCCGCCCTCTGGGTTACTGGTCCAGTGACATGATCATGGTGCCACCGTACCGCCTTAGTGCTGAATTAGTAGCATGCCCATTAGGAAAGTTTTCGATCTTCTCTCCCCATCTGGAGTAACTGCGTGCAGTTCTGGGCACCCACCTTCAGGAAGGATATATCGGCCTTCGAGCGGGAGCAGCGCGGATTCACCAGAACGATACCGGGGCTAAAAGGGTTCCATTACAAGGACAGGTTGCATAGAATAGGTTTTACTGTATTCTATTGTGTTTGGAAGATTAAGGGGTGATCAAATTAAGTTGATTAAAGGATTTGATAGGGTAGGTAAAGAAAAACTATTTCCTCTGGGGGGAGGAGTCCGGAACAAGATGACGTAGGAACCGGAGGAGGTCATTTAGTCCCTCAAGCCTGTTCCACCATTAAATGAGGTCATGGTTGATGACCAAACTCCATATACCCGCCTTTACTCCCTTTTCCTTAATACCTTTGGTTAACAAAAATCAACAATCTCAGATTTAACATTAACAATTGACCCAGCATCAACTGCCATTTGCGGAAAAGATTTTTAAGCTTCTACCATCCTTTGTGTGTGGAATTGTTTCCTAATTTCACTCCTGGCTCAAACATTTAGGCTACGTTTCCTGGATCTAGATGCCCCAACCAGCAAAAATAGTCTCTCTCTATCTACCTATCTGTTCCCTTTCATATCTTGAAAACTTAGATCCGATCACCCCTTAACCTTCTAAATTCCAAGGAATACAGCCCTAGTTTGTGTAATCTCTCCTAGTAACTTAACCCTTGCAGTCCGGGTACAGTTCTGGTAAACCTAAACCGAGGCCAATATACCCTCCCTGACGTGTGGGACCCAGAACTGCTCACAGTGCTCCAGGTGTGGGCTAACCAGGGTTTTGTACAGCTGCAGCATAACTTCTACCCTCTTGTATTCTGGTCCTCTCAATAGAAAGGTCAGCATCCCATTTAGCCTTTTTCATTATTTTCTGTACCCGTCCATGACATTTTAACAATCTATGTACATGGACCTCTAAGTTAGAGCAAGGCCGTTCAGTGGTGATGTCAAAAAGCACTTCTTCACACAAAGGGCGGTGGAAATCTGGAACTCCGTCCCATAAGGAGCTGTTGAGGCTGGAGGTCAATTGATAATTTCAAAACTGAATTGATCGATTTTTGTTGGGTAAGGGTATTCAGGGTTACGGAATCAAGGCGGGTCAATGGAGTTAAGCCACAGGGCAGCCGTGATCTCATTGAATGGTGGACAGGCTCAAGGGCTGAGTGGCCTATTCCTGTTCCTATTAGAATTTTATAGGCAAGCTGGATTCGAACACAAACCCTAAAGGCAATGGGGCACTATGTTAACCCACTGTTCTAACCAGTTCCCTGATTACACACTGTGCTAATCTACCAGTGCCAACCATAGGATTACATAGGTGGTACAGCACAGAAACAGGCCATTCAGCCCAACCAGTCCATGCCAGCGTTTATGCTCCACTCGAGCCTCCTTCTGTCTTTCCTCACCTAAATCTATCCGCAAAAAGAGCTGGACGCCGGGCCCTGGGACATCATGGGCCACCCTGACCTGCGAGAGCATCGTCACAGGCTGGGGCTATAAAAAGAGCTGGATGCCGGGCCCTGGGACATCATGGGCCACCCTGACCTGCGAGAGAACATCGCCACAGGCCGGGGCTATAAAAAGGGCTGGAACGTCCACTGCAGCTTCCAGCACGAGCCGACACAAATGTGCGATGGCTTCGAAGTGGGCGACTGGGTGACGTCAAAGGGACCCAGGTCGCCGATTGGAGTGTGGGCAGGAGCATCGGCGGGGCCCTGGTAAAGTAGCGCAGCAGGAAGGTCGTGGCGGATTTGCGATGAGTGATCGGGGTGGAGGTGTGATGAGGGATCGTGGCTGAGATTTGGTGGGTGATCATGACAGAGGTTCGGCGAATGTTTGGTGCAGAGGTGCGGTGGGAGATCGCGGCGGAGGTTCGGCGAGTGGTTTTTTTGGTGGGAAGCGGTGAGGGATTGTGGCGGAGGTGCGCCGAATGTTCGTGGTGGAGGAGCGGTGAGGGATCGTGGCGAAGGCGAGGCAAATGTTTGTGGCGGAGGAGCGGCGAGAGATCGTGGCGGAGGAGCGGCGAGAGATCGTGTCAGAGGTCGGCGAATGAGGGTACGGGGCCCAGAAGAGCCGAGGGCCCAGGGCTAGCAAGGGCCAGACCACACTGCGATATGTGTGCACACTAGGTCCGTGCAGCAGAGTACGATTCCAGTCCTCCTGGTTAACCCTTGCCACTGGATTAAGGCCCAGCTCTGTCAAGCCCGTGTGGTGGCTGATGTGCAACGGTCACCACACGCTAAAAAAATCCACGCACAGGCATCTTCCACCCTTCAACTGGAGTTCAGCACTGGAACATCGGGTCCTTCATTGAAACATCTGTGAACTCGTGGAAGCAAGTCATCCTCGTTCGAGGGACCGCCTATGATGATGATATGCTATCTAACCGCCCCTTAAATGCATCAATACTATTCGCCTCAACCCCTCCCTGTGGCAGCGAGTTCCACATTCTCACCGCTCTCTGGGTAAAGAAGATTCTCCTGAATTCCCTGTTGGATTTCTTGATGATTTTCTTATATTGATGGCCACTAGTTATGCTCTCCCCCCAAAAGTGGAAATACTCTCTCGGTGTCTACTCTATCAAAACCTTTCATAATTTTAAAGACCTCTATTAGGTCACCCCTCAGCCTTTTCTTTTCAAGAGAAAAGAGATTCAGTCTGTTCATCCTTTCCTGAAAGATATACCCTCGCATGTTACCCTCGCTTGTAAATCTTCTCTGCACCCTCTCCAGTGCCCCCATATCCTTTTTATAATATGGCGGCCAGAACTTTACGCCATGCTCCGAGTGGGAGCCAGTGTAAGTCAGTGAGCACATGGGGAGATTGGTGAGTGGGGCTTGGTGCGGGTTAGGCTTTTTTGCTTCCCCTCCAGTGCCCCTATATTTTTTTGTAATATGGTGACCAGAATATGGAGGCAAAATGCTGGCAATACTCAACGGGTCAGGCAGGATCTATGGAGAGAGAAACAGAGTTAACGTTTCAGGTCGATGGCCTTCCGTCAGAACTGAAAAAAGTTAGAGATGGAAAAGGTTTTACACAACTACGGAGGCAGGGGAAGGGGGGAAGGGGAGAAAAGAGTCAAAGGGAAGGTGTGCGATAGGGTGGAAGGGAGGAGAGAGTAAGTGACAAAAGACATGATGGTGCGAGGTAAGAGGGGACAGTGAAAGAAACAATAGCTGGATCTGGACTCCAGAGGAGATGTAAAGGGCCATAGCAGAATCATACCAACAGTTTTATTTAGAGCAAATGGGAGCCATGGTGTTCTTATCCCACAGTACTTCAAATTACCTGCAGCAAGCCAGGCACCCTCAATTATCTTGCACAGCATCAGCCAGTTCTTCATACAAGATTCGGCATATGATGCTCCGAAAAACTCCAGCGACATTATTGAAATATTTAATAACCCAGAAACAATATTATAAATGGGAATTAAGTGTCCTTTGGGGCAAGAATGCAGAAAGCGGACAGCTGAAAGACAGAATTAAAAAAATACGTCACATAGAAACATAGAAACATAGAAAATAGATGCAGGAGTAGGCCATTCGGCCCTTCGAGCCTGCACCACCATTCAATATAATCATGTCTGATCATTCACCTCTGTACCTCTTTCCTGCTTTCTCTCCATAACCCCTGATCCCTTTAGCCGTAAGGGCCACATCTAACTCCCTTTTGAATATATCTAACGGACAGGTATCAACAACTCTCTGTGGTAGGGAATTCCTCAGGTTAACAACTTTCTGAGTGAAGAAGTTTCTCCTCATCTCAGTCTCAAATGGCCTACCCCTCATCCTTGGACTGGGTCCCCTGGTTCTGGACTTCCCCAACATCGGGAACATTCTTCCTGCATCTAACCTGTCCAGTCCCGTCAGAATTTTACATGTTTCTATGAGATCCCCTCTCATCCTTCTAAACTCCAGTAAATAAAGGCCCACTTGATCCAGTCTCTCTTCATATGTCAGTCCAGCCATCCCGGGAATCAGTCTGGTGAACCTTTGCTGCACTCCCTCAATAGCAAGAACGTCCTTCCTCAGATTAGGAGACCAAAACTGAACACAATATTCCAGGTGAGGCCTCACCAAGGCCCTGTACAACTGTAGTAAGACCTCCCTGCTCCTATACTCAAATCCCCTCGCTATGAAGGCCAACATACCATTTGCCTTCCTCACCGCCTGCTGTACCTGCATGCCAACTTTCAATGACTGATGTACCATGACACCCAGGTCTTGTTGCACCTCCCCTTTTCCTAATCTGCCGCCATTCAGATAATATTCTGCCTTCGTGTTTTTGCCCCCAAAGTGGATAACCTCACATTTATCCACATTATACTGCATCTGCCATGCATTTGCCCACTCACCTAACCTGTCCAAGACACCCTGCAGTCTCTTAGCATCCTCCTCATGGCTCACACCGCCACCCAGTTTAATGTCATCTGCAAACTTAGAGATATTACACTCCATTCCTTCATCTAAATCATTAATGTATATTGCGAATAGCTTGGCTCCCAACACTGAGCCCTGCAGCACCCTACTAGTCACTGCCTGCCATTCTGTAAAGGACCCGTTTATCCCGACTGTCTGCTTCCTGTCTGCCAACCAATTCTCTATCTACGTCAGTACATTACCCCCAATACCATGTGCTTTAATTTTACACACCAATCTCTTATGTGGGACCTTGTCAAAAGCCTTTTGAAAGTCCAAATACACCACATCCACTGGTTCTCCCTTGTCCACTCTACTAGTTACATCCTCAAAAAATTGGTGATCATTTTCCAACAGTCTATCGACTCTGGATCAGTTCCTATGGACTGGAGGGTAGCTCTCAAACTCTATTTTCCCCCTCCTAATTAAACCCTTTGTCCTCCTCTGCTAAGTTCTAAATTTCTCCCAGTCCTCAGGTTTGCTGCTTTTTCTGGCCAATTTATATGCCTCTTCCTTGGATTTAACACTGTCTTTAATTTCCCTTGTTAGCCACGGTTGAGCCACCTTCCCTGTTTTATTTTTACTCCAGACATGGATGTACATTTGTTGAAGTTCATGCATGTTTGCCATTGCCTATCTACCGTCAACCCTTTAAGTATCAATTGCCAGTCTATTCTAGCCAATTCACGTCTCATACCATCAAAGTTATCTTTCCTTAAGTTCAGGACCCTAGTCTCTGAATTAACTGTGTCACTCTCCATCTTAATAAAGAATTCTACCATATTATGGTCACTCTTCCCCAAGGGGCCTCACACAACAAGATTGCTAATTAGTCCCTTCTCGTTACATATCATCCAGTCTAGGATCGCCAGCCCTCTAGTTGGTTCCTCGACATATTGGTCTAGAAAACCATCCCTAATACACTCCAGGAAATCCTCCTCCACCATATTGCTACCAGTTTGGTTAGCCCAATCTATATGTAGATTAAAGTCGCCCATGATAACTGCTATACTTTTACTGCACGCATCCCTCATTTCTTGTTTGATGCTGTCCCCAACACAACTCCCACTAGTGTTTTCTGCCCTTTGGTATTCTGCAGCTCCACCCATATAGATTCCACATCATCCAAGCTAATGTCCTTCCTTACTATTGTGTTAATTTCCTCTTTAAACAGCAACGCTACCCCACCTTATTTTCCTTTCGGTCTATCCTTCCTGAATGTTGAATACCTCTGGATGTTGAGTTCCTAACCTTGGTCACCCTGGAGCCATGTCTCCGTGATGCCAATTATATCATATTCATTCATTGCTGCCTGTGCCGTTAATTCGTTCACCTTATTACGAATACAATAGAAATAACCCAGCTATAATGACTATTTTATGCATTTGGTTTATGCACCGCCAACATTTTTACTAAAATTTATGACAGTAGGAATTTGGGCTCTTTTTAAAAAAAATCAGAGTGCTTTGTTATACATTAGCTCATGGCCTGATTTCATTAGTTGTTTCAGTATTATGTCTTGATTTGATGTGTGGCTTCTGTGTAGTAGCTAACCTGCAAATAAATCCGACTCAGTAGCTTTAGCCTGTTATATGTGGGTCTGACGACACCTTATTTTCAGCCTTTCAGGCAGGACTGGAGGACAGAGTGGGCATCCCACAGATTCACCAGTGAGCCCTATTATGGGTCATTGAAGGGTTGTTGGTGGGGGGGGGAGGGAGCCCAAGCTGTAACAGCCTTGATTCTGAAAGGTGACTTTCTAGCTGGATGCCTGATTTAGATTAAGGTTCACAATCATTGTATCCTGAAACCAAATCAAAAACTCTAACAAAAGTGAGTATTTGGGTGCCAGCGCAGAGTTACCTCCGAAATCTTGCTTGGAATTCTGCCTCGAAGCTTGGGATCCAGCCAGTTGGATCCGGGGGATCCACGATGGGGCAGGCGGTTGTGAGCCTGGTGGATGAACTGGTAATGTGTCGTGTGATTGTTACACCTTTGCTAATAAACCAACTAGTTCTTAATAGCGATGTGTTGCTGTCAATTCTTCAGCAAAGAGCCCGTGAACAAACACATTACAACTTTGTTTTTAGAGCTGTTCAATATTGTGAAGGGTTTTGACAGTAAATGAGGAGAATTTGTCTCCACTGGTGGAGGGTCAGTAACCAGAGGACACAGATTTAAGATAATTGGCAAAAGAACGAGAATTCTGTAACGCAGTGAGCTGTCATGATCGGGAACGTGCTGCCTGAAAGGGCGGTGGAAGCAGATTCAACAGTAATGTTGAAACCGGGAATTGGATAAATACTTGAAAAGGAAAACTTTGCGGGGCTGTGGGGAGAGCAGTGCGGAGGGGGATTAAATGGATTTCTCTTTCAGAAAGCAGCACAGGCCCGATGGGCCGAATCCTCCTCTGTGTTGTATGATTCTGTAACTGCATTCTATTCATGTTAAGCTGAATCCAGCTATTGCTATGCTGTTGCAATTCTAAAACCAGGTCTCTCTTCTCTTGAATAGAGAAGGCTGAGGGGTGACCTTTCAAATGATGAGAGGTTTTGATCGAGCAGACTCCGAGAGAGTGTTTCCACTTGTGGGGAAGAGCAAAACTAGAAGCCATCAATATCAGATAATCACCACAAAACCAAATAGGGAATTCAGAAGAAACTTCTTTACCCAGATATAATGTCTGTAAGCTTGTAATGTTTGTAGCCCCACACTGTGATGTGGACGTATTGTGTACTGCAACTGCAGAGTTAATAATAAACAAAACCAGGCAGATTCCGGAGGTTTCCGAGAGAGAGCTGCCTGCCATGTAGGAAGCTGTGTGTGCTTGTGCTCTGTGAATATATCACATTTGGCGATGAGATGGGATTTTTCGGATGATTTAAAGCTTAAATTTTGTTGGGGAAGGATTCAGCCAGTCGACAGAGAGACTTTGGAAGTTTCTATCTTTGGAAAAAAGCTACAAAATCTGAGGTAAAATACAGCACACGGTGTGAACAGCTAGAGATTAAAATGGCAGGTGTAATCAGACATTTGGGGGAATATAGACACGACCGGGAATGTTTTAAAGCGTATGTGGATCAGCGAGAAATGTATTTCATTGCAAATAACATAATCGAAGTTCCAGACAATGCAGTCCAGAACCAGGCTGTGTTGGAACGTAAGAAAGCGATCTTCTTATCGGAGGCGGGTCCAGCATTGTACGAAACCCTTGTAAATCTGCTTGTGTCTGATGAGCCAAAGGACATGGCGCTTAAAGAGATTTTAACGAAGCTGGAGCAGCACTATAACCCCAAACCGTTAGAAATTGCTGAAAGCTATCGTTTCGGGATTCGGAATCAAAAGGCTGATGAAAGTATCAGTGATTACATCGTAGCATTAAAAAAGCTATCAATGCACTGTAATTTTGGAAGCTTTCAAAACCGAGCATTACGGGATCGTTTTGTTTGTGGGGTGAAAAATGATGCGATCAGAAGGAAGTTATTGACGACGGATGACTTGACTTTTGAGATTGCTTATCAGATAGCGAGGTCGATGGTCATTGCCGAACAATATTCCCGAGAATTAAGTAATAATTACGGTCGTCAGTCAACCGAGGTAAATCACCTGCAGGTTCAAAGTAAAAGATGGTGGGGGCCCAAAGTCTCAGAAACTGCAAATTCTAACACAGCGTCGAAGCCGTGCTATAGGTGCCTGGAACAACACATTGCTCAAAGTTGTGTGTAAGTGAAGGCAGAGTGTTTCTTCTGCAGAAAGACTGGGCATCTTGCGAAGGCATGCCGACTGAAGGGTAAACCAGTTTTTAAAGCTATGAGTCCAGCGTTCAAAGCTATGAGTAGAAATTCCAAGAGACTACATAGCATGGAAGAACAACAACAGGACGAGGAGATGTTAGAGTTACACATCATCAGGAGCACGAGGTTAACGGACAGCGATTCGGAAAGCATCAAAATCCACATAGATGTTGCGGGATTCAAGATACCAAAGGAAATTGACACGGGTGCATCCATGAGTGTAATACCGGAGTCACTGTACCTTGACAAATTGTGTGATTTCCAACTGGAGAAATCCAAGATAGAGCTGCGAGGCTACATGGGAGAGAAAATTCCTGTGGTAGGTCGTATCACCGTACCGATGAAATATAAAGATCAATTTCAGAACTTGCCTCTAATAGTAGTGAAAGGAGACAAGTCTGCCTTACTAGGAAGAAATTGGTTGAGCTCACTGAAGCTGGATTGGAGTAAGATTTTCTGTGTGGAAGCAAGATTTTCATTTTTGGTGAGAGGGGAGCGACCTGTCAAAAGCCCAGCGGGAGATCGAGAGCCAGCGGCAGTTGGTGAGAGGGGAGCGACCTATCAAAAGCCCAGCGGGAGATCGAGAGCCAGCAGCAGTTGGTGAGAGGGGAGCGACCTATCAAAAGCCCAGCGGGAGATCGAGAGCCAGCGGCAGTTGGTGAGAGGGGAGCGACCTGTCAAAAGCCCAGCGGGAGATCGAGAGCCAGCAGCAGTTGGTGAGAGGGGAGCTACCTGTCAAAAGCCCAGCGGGAGATCGAGAGCCAGCAGCAGTTGGTGAGAGGGGAGCGACCTATCAAAAGCCCAGCGGGAGATCGAGAGCCAGCAGCAGTTGGTGAGAGGGGAGCGACCTATCAAAAGCCCAGCGGGAGATCGAGAGCCAGCAGCAGTTGGTGAGAGGGGAGCGACCTATCAAAAGCCCAGCGGGAGATCGAGAGCCAGCAGCAGTTGGTGAGAGGGGAGCGACCTATCAAAAGCCCAGCGGGAGATCGAGAGCCAGCGTACCGGTGCAGCTACAGCGGGAGAGAAAGCAAAATAGAAGTAGAAAGTAATCAAAAAGTGACGTCACAGCCAATGGGGTAAGTGATTGGCTGGTGATTGGTGAGTAGCTTTTCTTTTATTTTTTATATCAGTAAGTGAACTATAACATTGTTATTACCAATTTAAGGGTATCTAAGGTTAAGACATGGCAGGAGAGCTCGGTCATGTGATATGCTCCTCCTGTACCATGTGGGAACTCGGGGACACTTCCGGTGTCCCTGACGACTACGTGTGTGGGAAGTGTATCCGCCTCGAGCTCTTGACGGTCCGCGTTGCGGAATTGGAGCTGAAGGTGGATTCACTCTGGAGCATCCACGATGCTGAGAATGACGTGAGTATCACGTGTAGTGAGTTGGTCTTACCGCAGGAGAAGGGTCCACAGCCAGATAGGGAATGGAAGACCAACAGGAAGAGCAGTGCAAGAAAGATAGTGCAGGGGTCCCCTGTGGTCATCCCCCTGCAAAACAGATACACTGCTTTGAGTACTGTTGGGGAGGATGACTCATCAGGGGAGGGCAGCAGCAGCCAAGTTCATGGCACCGTAGGTGGCTCTGCTGCAAAGGAGGGCAGAAAAAGAGTGGGAGCGCGATAGTGATAGGGGATTCGATGGTGAGGGGAATAGATAGGCGTTTCTGCGGACGCAACTGAGACTCCAGGATGGTATGTTGCCTCCCTGGTGCAAGGGTCAAGGATGTCTCGGAGCGGGTGCAGGACATTCTGAAATGGGAGGGAGAACAGCCAGTTGTCGTGGTGCACATTGGTACCAACGACATAGGTAAAAAAAGGGATGAGGTCCTACGAAAAGAATTTAAGGAGCTAGGAGCTAAATTAAAAAGTAGGACCTCAAAAGTAGTAATCTCGGGATTGCTACCAGTGCCACGTGCTAGTCAGAGTAGGAATCGCAGGATAGCGCAGATGAATACATGGCTTGAGCAGTGGTGCAGCAGGGAGGGATTCAAATTCTTGGGGCATTGTAACCGGTTCTGGGGGAGGTGGGACCAGTACAAACCGGACGGTCTGCACCTGGGCAGGTCCGGAACCAATGTCCTAGGGGGAGTGTTTGCTAGTGCTGTTGGGGAGGAGTTAAACTAATATTGCAGGGGGATGGGAACCTATACAGGGAGACAGAGGGAGACAAAAAGGAGGCAAAAGCAAAAGACAGAAAGGAGATGAGGAAAAATGGAGGGCAGAGAAACCCAAGGCAAAGAACAAAAAGGGCCACTGTACAGCAAAATTCTAAAAGGACAAAGGGTGTTAAAAAAACAAGCCTGAAGGCTTTGTGTCTTAATGCAAGGAGTATCCGCAATAAGGTGGATGAATTAATTGTGCAAATAGATGTTAACAAATATGATGTGATTGGGATTACAGAGACGTGGCTCCAGGATGATCAGGGCTGGGAACTCAACATCCAGGGGTATTCAACATTCAGGAAGGATAGAATAAAAGGAAAAGGAGGTGGGGTAGCATTGCTGGTTAAAGAGGAGATTAATGCAATAGTTAGGAAAGACATTAGCTTGGATGATGTGGAATCTATATGGGTAGAGCTGCAGAACACTAAAGGGCAAAAATCGTTAGTGGGAGTTGTGTACAGACCTCCAAACAGTAGTAGTGATGTTGGGGAGGGCATCAAACAGGAAATTAGGAGTGCATGCAATAAAGGTGCAGCAGTTATAATGGGTGACTTTAATATGCACATAGATTGGGCTAGCCAAACTGGAAGCAATACGGTGGAGGAGGATTTCCTGGAATGCATAAGGGATGGTTTTCTAGACCAATATGTCGAGGAACCAACTAGGGGGGAGGCCATCTTAGACTGGGTGTTGTGTAATGAGAGAGGATTAATTAGCAACCTCATTGTGCGAGGCCCCTTGGGGAAGAGTGACCATAATATGGTGGAATTCTGCATTAGGATGGAGAATGAAACAGTTAATTCAGAGACCATGGTCCAGAACTTAAAGAAGGGTAACTTTGAAGGTATGAGGCATGAATTGGCTAAGATAGATTGGCTAATGATACTTAAGGGGTTGACTGTGGATGGGCAATGGCAGACATTTAGAGAACGCATGGATGAATTACAACAATTGTACATTCCTGTCTGGCGTAAAAATAAAAAAGGGAAGGTGGCTCAACCGTGGCTATCTAGGGAAATCAGGGATAGTATTAAAGCCAAGGAAGTGGCATACAAATTGGCCAGAAATAGCAGCGAACCTGGGGACTGGGAGAAATTTAGAACTCAGCAGAGGAGGACAAAGGGTTTGATTAGGGTAGGGAAAATGGAGTACGAGAAGAAGCTTGCAGGGAACATTAAGGCGGATTGCAAAAGTTTCTATAGGTATGTAAAGAGAAAGAGGTTAGTAAAGACAAACGTAGGTCCCCTGCAGTCAGAATCAGGGGAAGTCATAACGGGGAACAAAGAAATGGCAGACCAATTGAACAAGTACTTTGGTTCAGTATTCACTAAGGAGGACACAAACAACCTTCCGGATATAAAAGTGGTCAGAGGGTCTATTAAGGAGGAGGAACTGAGGGAAATCTTTATTAGTCGGGAAATTGTGTTGGGGAAATTGATGGGATTGAAGGCCGATAAATCCCCAGGGCCTGATGGACTGCATCCCAGAGTACTTAAGGAGGTGGCCTTGGAAATAGCGGATGCATTGACAGTCATTTTCCAACATTCCATTGACTCTGGATCAGTTCCTATCGAGTGGAGGGTAGCCAATGTAACCCCACTTTTTAAAAAAGGAGGGAGAGAGAAAGCAGGGAATTATAGACCGGTCAGCCTGACCTCAGTAGTGGGTAAAATGATGGAATCAATTATTAAGGATGTCATAGCAGCGCATTTGGAAAATGGTGACATGATAGGTCCAAGTCAGCATGGATTTGTAAAAGGGAGATCATGCTTGACAAATCTTCTGGAATTTTTTGAGGATGTTTCCAATAAAGTGGACAAAGGAGTACCAGTTGATGTGGTATATTTGGACTTTCAGAAGGCTTTCGACAAGGTCCCACACAGGAGATTAATGTGCAAAGTTAAAGCACATGGGATTGGGGGTAGTGTGCTGACGTGGATTGAGAACTGGTTGTCAGACAGGAAGCAAAGAGTAGGAGTAAATGGGTACTTTTCGGAATGGCAGGCAGTGACTAGTGGGGTACCGCAGGGTTCTGTGCTGGGGCCCCAGCTGTTTACATTATACATTAATGATTTAGACGAAGGGATTAAATGTAGTATCTCCAAATTTGCGGATGACACTAAGTTGGGTGGCAGTGTGAGCTGCGAGGAGGATGCTATGAGGCTACAGAGTGACTTGGATAGGTTAGGTGAGTGGGCAAATGCGTGGCAGATGAAGTATAATGTGGATAAATGTGAGGTTATCCACTTTGGTGGTAAAAACAGAGAGACAGACTATTATCTGAATGGTGACAGATTAGGAAAAGGGAAGGTGCAACGAGACCTGGGTGTCATGGTACATCAGTCATTGAAGGTTGGCATGCAGGTACAGCAGGCGGTTAAGAAAGCAAATGGCATGTTGGCCTTCATAGCGAGGGGATTTGAGTACAGGGGCAGGGAGGTGTTGCTACAGTTGTACAGGGCCTTGGTGAGGCCACACCTGGAGTATTGTGTACAGTTTTGGTCTCCTAACTTGAGGAAGGACATACTTGCTGTTGAGGGAGTGCAGCGAAGATTCACCAGACTGATTCCCGGGATGGTGGGACTGACCTATCAAGAAAGACTGAATCAACTGGGCTTGTATTCACTGGAGTTCAGAAGAGTGAGAGGGGACCTCATAGAAACGTTTAAGATTCTGACGGGTTTGGACAGGTTGGATGCAGGAAGAATGTTCCCAATGTTGGGGAAGTCCAGAACCAGGGGTCACAGTCTAAGGATAAGGGGTAAGCCATTTAGGACCGAGATAAGGAGAAACTTCTTCACCCAGAGAGTGGTGAACCTGTGGAATTCTCTACCACAGGAAGTAGTTGAGGCCAATTCACTAAATATATTCAAAAGGGAGTTAGATGAAGTCCTTACTACTCGGGGGATCAAGGGGTATGGCGTGAAAGCAGGAAGTGGGTACTGAAGTTTCATGTTCAGCCATGAACTCGTTGAATGGCGGTGCAGGCTAGAAGGGCTGAATGGCCTGCTCCTGCACCTATTTTCTATGTTTCTATGTTTCTATCAACGGATGAGGTTAGCAAGAAGTATCCGAAGGTGTTCTGTGAAACGGACAATCCGATCCAAGGCTTCAAGGCGAGTGTCAGGGTACAGAAGGACACTAGATCGGTTTACTACAAGCCACGTTCCATACCATGTGCACTCAAGGAGAAAGTTGAGCAAGAACTCAAAAGACTAGAGACTGAGAACATTATTTGAAAGATAGATCAATGTAATTGGACTACACCCATTGTTGTTGTACCTAAGTCCGATGGTAAGGTAAGATTGTGTGGTGATTATAAAGTAACCGTAAACCAGGTTCTAGAGAGTAATGTCCCCAATACATTGCCGAATATAGAAGATTTGTTCACAACACTGACAGGTGGTCAGATCTTCTCAAAACTGGATCTTACGAATGCCTACTTACAGCTTGAACTAGATGAGGAGTCCAAGTCATGTTTGACTATAAATACTCATCTAGGCCTATATCAATTTAATAGGCTACCGTTTGGAGTGTCTTCTGCCCCTGCCATATTCCAAGGGGTGATGAACCAGGTTTTGCAAGGTATTGAAGGGGTAGTATGTTATTTGGATGACATACTAATTTTAGCACCAAATAGGCAAATTCATAAGAACATATTGAATGAAGTCCTCAAACGGCTAGAGAAGCACAGAGTACGAGTGTCTGCTTGTAAGTGTGAGTTATTTAAAAACTCAGTGGAGTACTTAGGGTACAGAGTAGACAAAGAAGATTTACATCCAACCATGGAAAAATTGGATGCAATTAGAAATGCACCCACTCCCAGGAATGTCACTGAACTTCGTTCATTCTTGGGTCTTTTGAACTATTATGGGAAATTCCTACCAAATTTGGCTACAGTATTACATCCAGTGAATGAACTTTTGAAAAAACAGGTCCATTGGAAGTGGTCAAAAGAATGCGATATAGCATTCAAGGAGTGTAAAAGTAAATTGGTAGAGAGCACCATGTTAGTTCACTATGATATATCTAAGGAGATTAAGCTAGCATGTGATGACTCTCCGTATGGAGTTGGGGCAGTGATCTCTCATGTATCACGTAGTGGGGAGGAGAGACCAATTGTTTTTGCTTCACGCACTCTCAGTGCCAGTGAGAGTAATTATGCACAAATTGAAAGGGAAGCTTTGGCATTCATTTTTGGGGTCAAGAAGTTTCACAAATACTTGTATGGTCGTAAGTTTACCATCGTTACGGACCATAAGCCCCGAACAGCAATCCTCCATCCAAAGTCCCCAGTTCCAACATTAGCTGCAGCCCGAATGCAGAGATGGGCTTTGATTTTGTCAGCATATACATATGATATTGAATACAGACGATCAGCTGATCACAGTAATGCTGATGCAATGTCTAGATTGCCTTCCCCATCACAAGTTACACCCAATAGGGAAGAAGTGTTTTATTTTTCATACATTGATGAACTGCCAGTCAGAGCTGAAGAGATTGGTAGAGCAACAAACGTGACCCAGTGATGTCAAAGGTGTATGAGCATATTGCAAATGGAGGGCCAAACCAGGTAACAGACAAAGATACACATCCATTCTTCATTCGTAGGAATGAATTATCAGTCGATAAAGATTGTATCATGTGGGGTGCAAGAGTGGTTATACCAAATAAATTCAGGTCCAAATTATTAGGAGACCTCCATGACCAGCACCTGGGAATGTGCTTGACCAAGAGTTTTGCACGCAGTTATTTATGGTGGCCAGGTCTTGATAAAGATATAGAGTACATCGTGAGTCAGTGTACGACATGTCAATCGGTAAGCAAGCAACCACCACCAGTACCATTACAGCCATGGAAATGGCCTCCCAGGGTGTGGCAAAGGCTACATATTGATTTTGCTGAGTTAGAAGGACAATAATTGTTCATTGTGATTGATAGCCATTCGAAGTGGGTTGAGGTGTTTTCAATGTGGAAAATAACAACAAGTAAAACATTGGACATTTTGCGAAAATTATTTTCTTCATTTGGCCTCCCTGAAGAGATTGTTTTGGATAATGGACCACAATTTTGTTCAGAAGAATTTGCACAATTCACGAGTAAAATGGTGTGAAACATACCAAGGTTCCACCATATCACCCTGCTTCGAATGGTGCAGCAGAGCGCACTGTACAAATTGTAAAACCTGCCCTCATAAAACAAATATTAGATCCAAATCCAAGGAAACGACAGTTGTCATTGGATCACAAATTGGCTAATTTTTTGATTACATATCGAAATACTCATCATACAACTACTGGTAGAACTCCAGCAGAGTTGTTTCTCAAACGACATCCACGAACCAGATTCTCGTTGTTAAAGCCAAATTTGGTGCAGTCTGTAGAAGAGACACAATTAAGACAGAAAGAGAATCATGATAGAGGTAGAGTAAAGGAGAGAAGTGTGAAATTAAACCAGAAGGGTGAGAGTGAAGAACCATCACCATAAATGGTTAAAGTGGTTACCAGGAAGAATGGTGAAGATATGTGGTCCTCGCACATATTTGGTAAAGATGTTTGATAATGGACAGGTTAGGTTTGTTCATATTGATCATATTTTACCTACAGACATGGGAGGAGTTGAAGGTGGGAATGGTTCAATTATTTCTGACTCATCAGATAGTTTTGATACACCAGTAGCAAATCCTAAATCCAATGTCCTGGAAACAATTCCAGGAGCGAATCAGAATGAAAGTCTGAGTCCGAGTCAGGAAAACAAAGAGCCTGAAGTTAGAGTGAGTTCAAATGAAAATCGAGGAAATTCTGTGGAGGAAAACGTTCCTCAGGATGAGCCTCGAATGAGTGTGAAATCGACACCATGTTTGGAAGGTTCTGTTTGAGAGCGAAGGTATCCTCTTCAAAACAGAAAACAAGTGGTCAAGTTAAATTTGTAAATATGGAAAAAATAAAGTTTATATCCTGTGTTATGTATAAACATGAAAGTTATGTATGATGTTTGTTATAAAAACTTCTTCATTTAGGAGGGAGAAGTGTAATGTCTGTAAGCTTGTAATGTTTGTAGCTTCATACTGTGGATGTGGACGTATTGTGTACTGCAAGTGCAGGGTTAATAATAAACAGAATCAGGCAGATTCCAGAGGCTTCCGAGAGAGAGCTGCCTGCCATGTAGGAAGCTGTGTGTGCTGTGCTCTGTGAATATATCACACCAGAGAGTGGTGAGAATGTGGAACTCGCTGCCACAGGGAGTGGTTGAGGCGAATAGTATCGATGCATTTAAGGGGAGGCTGGACAAGAATATGGGGGAAGAAGGGATAGAGGGTTATGCAAATCGGGTTAGATGAGGAAAGACGGAAGGAGGCTCGAGTGTAGCATAAACGCTGGCACAGACTGGTTTGTCCAAATGGCCTGTTTCTGTGCCGTATATCGATGTAATCCTGTGTAAGTTATTCTATTGCTGTGATAATCACATCGACAATTGTATTGCTGCAAAATAGTCACAGTTAGCAATAAACCAAATGGGAGCTTGATGTCTTTGTTGGGGACCTGGATGAAATGGCACTTCATCCAACATTAAGCTGTATTCCAGCTAATGGCTGAACTGCGATGGTTTTGGTTTTAAATTGCGTTGGATTATGTAGGATGACTTGAGATCTACGTTAGGGATCACATGTAAAACACAGGGCACAAAATGTAAATCCATCTGTATATAACTAAGATTTTTTTCTTAACTTACCGATTAAGAGATATGTAAAATCCACCAGCGAAAAAATAACAACGAAAAAGCCTGTGAAAATAAATGAGTGATTAACTTTATATCTAAAGAATATGATTTGATGTCCACTTTTGCATTTTGCCGAATAATGTCCCGTGCAGCGGGTAAGATGCAGCATGTTAGAGGGCAGGAACAGATCAACTGAGATAACAGCCTGAACCTTAAGTGATGAACGAGGACCCCAGAGGCCAGTGCAATCACGGGACTTATATTCCCAGTCGGTGCTCAGCCGCCACTCTCAGCTGGGGTCACAGCAACCCCCGGGGCTCGAGAAGGGAAAGAAGAATATCAGCCAAAGTTCCCGCTCCAGGTTGCTGTCCAGTGACTGTTGCTGGAAAGCAAGTGGGCGTGTTGGGGCGTGTGTTGGACGAGAATTGGATATGTACCTGAAGGAAAAAAAATTGCAGGGCCACGGGGAAAGGGCAGGGGAGCAGAACCAGCTGAAGTGCTCCTGCAGAGAGCAAGCACAGGCTCGATGGGCCGAATGGCCTCCTTCTGTGCTGTAACCATTCAATGATTCTATGATCCTATGATTGATTCCTGGGGCTGTCCTATGAAGAGATATTGAGTAGATTGGGCCTATAATCTGGAGTTCAGAAGATTGAGAGGTGATCTCATTGAATCATCTGAGATTCTGAGGGGGATTGACAGGGTAGATGCGGAGAGGTTGTTTACCTCTGGCTGGGGAGTCTAGAACTAGGGGGCATAGTCTCAGAATTAGGGGTCGGCCATTTAAGACTCAGATGAGGAGGAATTTCTTCACTAGGAGGGTTGTGAATCTTTGGAATTCTCTACTCCAGAGGGCTGTGGATATTCAAGGGTGAGATCGATAGGTTTTTGAACTCTAGGAGAATCGCGGGATATGGGGATAGTGCAGGAAAGTGGAGTTGAGGTCGAAGATCAGCCATGATCTTATTGAATGGCGGAGCAGGCTCGCGGGGCCGTATGGCCGACTCCTGCTCCTAATTCTTATCTTCTTATGCTATGATGTCCTCTATTTTGGGAAATGCCAATTTCGGCTGACATTCGAATGAGGTACTGGTGAGCTCCTACATAAGAATTAGGAACAGGAGTAGGCCATCTAGCCCCTCGAGCCTGCTCCGCCATTCAACAAGATCATGGCTGATCTGGCCGTGGACTCAGCTCCACTTACACGCCCGCTCCCCATAACCCTTAATTCCCTTATTGGTTAAAAATCTATCTATCTGTGATTTGAATACATTCAATGAGCTAGCCTCAACTGCTTCCTTGGACAGAGAATTCCACAGATTCACAACCCTCTGGGAGAAGAAATTCCTTCTCAACTCGGTTTTAAATTGGCTCCCCCATATTTTGAGGCTGTGCCCCCTAGTTCTAGTCTCCCCGACCAGTGGAAACAACCTCTCCGCCTCTATCTTGTCTATCCCTTTCATTATTTTAAATGTTTCTATAAGATCACCCCTCATCCTTCTGAACTCCAAGGAGTAAAGACCCAGTCTACTCAATCTATCATCATAAGGTAACCCCCTCATCTCCGGAATCAGCCGAGTGAATCGTCTCTGTACCCCCTCCAAAGCTAGTATATTCTTCCTTAAGTAAGGTGACCAAAACTGCACGCAGTACTCCAGGTGCGGCCTCACCAATACCCTGTACAGTTGCAGCAGGACCTCCCTGCTTTTGTACTCCATCCCTCTCGCAATGGAAAAAATCAGCTTTTACCACTTGGGGAGCTTATATCTCACCACCAATCAGCAACCTCAGGAGAGGGAGAAAATAGGCACCAAAAAAACCTTCAATAAACTATAGATTAAATGATTTTTAAATAAAAAGCCAGGAAGTTATGCTAAACCTGCATAAAACACTACTACTGCCCCAGCTGGAATGCTGTGTCCAATTCTGGGTACCGCACTTTAGGCAGGACGTGAAGGCCTTAGAGAGGGTGCAGAAGGGATTTACGAGAATGGTTCCAGGGATGAGGGATTACAGTTACATGGATGGACGGGAGAAGCTGGGGTTGTTCTCCTTGGAGCAGAGAAGGCTAAGAGGAGATTTGATCAAGGTGTTTGAAATCCTGAAAGGTTTAGATAGAGTAAATAAAGAGAAACAGTTACCAATGGCTGGTGGGTGGATAACCAGAGGGCACAGGTTTAAAGTGATCGGCAAAAGAACCAGGGGTGACATGAGGAAAAACTCATTTAAGCAACAAGAGGTTAGGATTTGGAACGCACTGCCTGATAGGGCGGTGAATACAGATTCAATCGTAGCCTTCAAAAGGGAATTGGATAAATACTTGAAGGAGAAATGACTGCAGGGATGTGGGGAAAGAGCGGGGAATGGGAGTAACAGGATTGCTCTTTGATAGAGCTGATACAGACTCGACGGGCCGAATGGCCTCCTTCTGTGCTGCACTATTCTATGAGTCTATGATAGGTGGATGTGGTGTATTTGGACTTTCAAAAGGCTTTTGACGGGGTCCCGCACAGGAGATTGGTGTGCAAGATCGAGGCGCATGGTGTTGAGGGTGGTGTGCTGACGTGGATGGAGGGCTGGTTGGCAGGCAGGAAGCAAGAGAGTCGGGATGGGTGGGTCCTTTTCGGAGTGGCGGGCAGTGGCTGGTGGGGCTCGGTGCTGCGACCTCAGCTATTTACAATATACATGAATGATTTGGATGAGGGAATTGAGTGTGATATCTCCAAGTTTGAGGATGACATTAAACTGGGTGGCGGTGTGAGCTGTGGGGGCAATGCTGAGGGGCTGCAGGGTGACTTGGACGGGTTGGGTGGATGGGCAAATGCATGGCAGATGCAGTATAATGTGGATAAATGTGAGGTTATCCATTTTGGGGCAGAAACACGAGGGCGGGGTATTGTCTGGGTGGCGGCGGATTGGGGGGGGGGTGGGGTGCGGCGGGGCCTGGGTGTCGTGATGCATCAGTCATTGAGAGTGGGTGTGCAGGTACAGCGGGCGGTGGGTAGGGCGGGTGGTATGTTGGTCTTCATAGCTGGGCGATTTGAGTAGAGGAGCGGGGATGTCTTACTGCAGTTGTACAAGGCCTTAGTGAGGCCTCCTGGAATATTGTGTTCAGTTTTGGTCTCCTGATCTGAGATGGGGCGTTCTTGCTGTTGGGGGGGTGCAGCGAAGGTTCACCGGACTGATTCCAGGGATGGCTGGATTGTCATGTGAGGAGAGACTGGATCAATTGGCCCTTTATTCGCTGGCATTTGGAGGGATGGGAGGGGATCTCGTGGAAACGTGTAGGATTCTGGCGGGACTGGACAGGTTGGATGTGGGAGGGATGTTCCCGATGTTGGGGAGGTCCGGGGCCGGGGGACATGATCTTGGGATGGGGGGTGGGCCGTTTGGGACTGGGGTGGGGAGAGACTTCTTCACTCGGAGAGTTGTTGACCTGTGGAATTGCCTGCCGCGGGGAGTTGTTGATGCCAGTTCATTGGATGTATTCGAGAGGGAGTTAGATATGGCCCTTGTGGCTGGGCGGTAATCGGGGGGTTTGGAGGGAGGGCAGGAGAGGGGTGCTGGGGGAATGATCAGCCATGATCTTATTGAATGGCAGTGCAGGCTCGAGGGGCCAAATGGCCTACTCCTGCACCTATTTTCTATGTTTCTATGTTAGGTCAAGCAACTTGAGAGAGGATCTCAGGTCTAAAGAGGATCAAGTTTGGCTGGGGGACTCTCCACGATCCCGATAATCGTCTATTACATAGATTACACAGAATGTACAGGCCATTCAGCCCAACTGGTCCATGCTTTATGCTCCACACCAGCCTCCTCCCACCCCTCTTCATCTCATATGCTTGTCTAGCTTCCCCTGAAATAGGTAAAAAAAGGGATGAGTTCCTACGAAATGAATTTAAGGAGCTAGGAGCTAAATTAAAAAGTAGGACCTCAAAAGTAGTAATCTCGGGATTGCTACCAGTGCCACGTGATAGTCAGAGTAGGAATCGCAGGATAGCTCAGATGAATACGTGGCTTGAGCAATGGTGCAGCAGGGAGGGATTCAAATTCCTGGGGCATTGGAACCGGTTCTGGGGGAGGTGGGACCAGTACAATCCGGACGGTCTGCACCTGGGCAGAATCGGAACCAATGTCCTCGGGGGAGTGTTTGCTAGTGCTGTTGGGGAGGAGTTAAACAAATATGGCAGGGGGATTGGAACCAATGCAGGGAGATAGAGGGAAACAAAAAGGAGGCAAAAACAAAAGACAGAAAGGAGATGAGGAAAAGTGGAAGGCAGAGAAACCCAAGGCAAAGAACAAAAAGGGCCATTGTACAGCAAAATTCTAAAAGGACAGAGGGTGTTAAAAAAACAAGCCTAAAGGCTTTGTGTCTTAATGCAAGGAGTATCCGCAATAAGGTGGATGAATTAACTGTGCAAATAGATGTTAACAAATATGATGTGATTGGGATTACAGAGACGTGGCTCCAGGATGATCAGGGCTGGGAACTCAACATCCAGGGGTATTCAACATTCAGGAAGGATAGAATAAAAGGAAAAGGAGGTGGGGTAGCATTGCTGGTTAAGGAGGAGATTAAGGCAATAGTTAGGAAGGACATTAGCTTGGATGATGTGGAATCTATATGGGTAGAGCTGCAGAACACCAAAGGGCAAAAAACGTTAGTGGGAGTTGTGTACAGACCTCCAAACAGTAGTAGTGATGTTGGGGAGGGCATCAAACATGAAATTAGGGGTGCGTGCAATAAAGGTGCAGCAGTTATAATGGGTGACTTTAATATGCACATAGATTGGGCTAACCAAACTGGAAGCAATACGGTGGAGGAGGATTTTCTGGAGTGCATAAGGGATGGTTTTTTAGACCAATATGTCGAGGAACCAACTAGGGGGGAGGCCATCTTAGACTGGGTGTTATGTAATGAGAGAGGATTAATTAACAATCTCGTTGTGCGAGGCCCCTTGGGGAAGAGTGACCATAATATGGTGGAATTCTGCATTGGGATGGAGAATGAAACAGTTAATTCAGAGACCATGGTCCAGAACTTAAAGAAGGCTAACTTTGAAGGTATGAGGCGTGAATTGGCTGGGATGGATTGGCAAATGATACTTAAGGGGTTGACTGTGGATGGGCAATGGCAGACATTTAGAGACCGCATGGATGAACTACAACAATTGTACATTCCTGTCTGGCATAAAAATAAAAAAGGGAAGGTGGCTCAACCATGGCTATCAAGGGAAATCAGGGATAGTATTAAAGCCAAGGAAGTGGCATACAAATTGGCCAGAAATAGCAGCGAACCTGGGGACTGGGAGAAATTTAGAACTCAGCAGAGGAGGACAAAGGGTTTGATTAGGGCAGGGAAAATGGAGTATGAGAAGAAGCTTGCAGGGAACATTAAGACGGATTGCAAAAGTTTCTATAGATATGTAAAGAGAAAAAGGTTAGTAAAGACAAACGTAGGTCCCCTGCAGTCAGAATCAGGGGAAGTCATAACGGGGAACAAAGAAATGGCGGACCAATTGAACAAGTACTTTGGTTCATTATTCACGAAGGAGGACACGAACAACCTTCCGGTTATAAAAGGGGTCGGGGGGTCTAGTAAGGAGGAGGAACTGAGGGAAATCCTTATTAGCCGGGAAATTGTGTTGGGGAAATTGATGGGATTGAAGGCCGATAAATCCCCAGGGCCTGATGGACTGCATCCCAGAGTACTTAAGGAGGTGGCCTTGGAAATAGTGGATGCGTTGACAGTCATTTTCCAACATTCCATTGACTCTGGATCAGTTCCTATGGAGTGGAGGGTAGCCAATGTAACCCCACTTTTTAAAAAAGGAGGGAGAGAGAAAACAGGGAATTATAGACTGGTCAGCCTGACATCGGTAGTGGGTAAAATGATGGAATCAATTATTAAGGATGTCATAGCAGTGCATTTGGAAAGAGGTGACATGATAGGTCCAAGTCAGCATGGATTTGTGAAGGGGAAGTCATGCTTGACAAATCTTCTGGAATTTTGTGAGGATGTTTCCAGTAGAGTGGATAAGGGAGAACCAGTTGATGTGGTATATTTGGACTTTCAGAAGGCGTTCGACAAGGTCCCACACAAGAGATTGATGTGCAAAGTTAGAGCACATGGGATTGGGGGTAGTGTACTGACATGGATTGAGAACTGGTTGTCAGACAGGAAGCAAAGAGTAGGAGTAAATGGGTACTTTTCAGAATGGCAGGCAGTGACTAGTGGGGTACCGCAAGGTTCTGTGCTGGGGCCCCAGCTGTTTACACTGTACATTAATGATTTAGATGAGGGGATTAAATGTAGTATCTCCAAATTTGCGGATGACACTAAGTTGGGTGGCAGTGTGAGCTGCGAGGAGGATGCTGTGAGGCTGCAGAGCGACTTGGATAGGTTAGGTGAGTGGGCAAATGCATGGCAGATGAAGTATAATGTGGATAAATGTGAGGTTATCCACTTTGGTGGTAAAAACAGAGAGACAGACTATTATCTGAATGGTGACAGATTAGGAAAAGGGGAGGTGCAAAGAGACCTGGGTGTCATGGTACATCAGTCATTGAAGGTTGGCATGCAGGTGCAGCAGGCGGTTAAGAAAGCAAATGGCATGTTGGCCTTCATAGCAAGGGGATTTGAGTACAGGGGCAGGGAGGTGTTGCTACAGTTGTACAGGGCATTGGTGAGGCCACACCTGGAGTATTGTGTACAGTTTTGGTCTCCTAACCTGAGGAAGGACATTCTTGCTATTGAGGGAGTGCAGCGAAGGTTCACCAGACTGATTCCCGGGATGGCGGGACTGACCTATCAAGAAAGACTGGATCAACTGGGCTTGTATTCACTGGAGTTCAGAAGAATGAGAGGGGACCTCATAGAAACGTTTAAAATTCTGACGGGGTTAGACAGGTTAGATGCAGGAAGAATGTTCCCAATGTTGGGGAGTCCAGAACCAGAGGTCACAGTCTAAGGATAAGGGGTAAGCCATTTAGGACCGAGATGCGGAGGAACTTCTTCACCCAGAGAGTGGTGAACCTGTGGAATTCTCTACCACAGAAAGTTGTTGAGGCCAATTCACTAAATATATTCAAAAAGGAGTTAGATGAGGTCCTTACTACTAGGGGGATCAAGGGGTATGGCGAGAAAGCAGGAATGGGGTACTGAAGTTGAATGTTCAGCCATGAACTCATTGAATGGCGGTGCAGGCTAGAAGGGCCGAATGGCCTGCTCCTGCACCTATTTTCTATGTTTCTATGAAATGCATCTATGCTATTCGCCTCAACCACTCCCTGTGGTAGCGAGTTCCACATTCTCACCACCCACTGGGTATAGAGGTTTCTCCTGAATTCCTTATTGAATTTATTAATAACTATCTTATATTTATGGTCCCTTAGTTTTGATCTTCCCCACAAGTGGAAACATCTTCTCTATGTCTATCCTATCAGATTTTTAGGTTTATCAAACATCTTGGCTCACACATGAGTATGGACAATTGAACAAGGCGAGGACTGTTGGAAGCAGTGGAACAGTATCCCAACATCTTCAGGACAAGAGAAGGCAGAAGAGGAGAAAACTGGAGGACGAGGGGTGCTAACTTAACTACTTTTCATATTTCGTCCATTTTGTACATGTTGCTTTACGCTGACTACCAGAATTGCGTTAGCTGATGCTGGGAAAACAAGGGATATGGGCATCAAGGTATATGGAGCCAAGGTGGGTAAATGGAGTTGAGGTACAGATCTAATTGAATGGAGCAGCAGGGTGGAGAGGCTGAATCGCCCATTCATGTTCCTAATACTGTATGTGGATGTAGAGTACTCTCTCGTAATAATCCTACAGGTACAATTAGTGTAGTAATAGGGTTATGTTAGTGCAGTGGTTATGTTATGCGACTAGTGAATCCAAAGGATGCAACTTCAAATCCCAACATGGCCAGAAGCTGAATTCAATAAATCTGCTATTTGTTGGCTGGCAGTGTGAAAGACTGGTGTTGAAAACCAAGCTGGTTGACAAATGTCCTTCATCTGCCTACCCCCCTCGGTTTGGTCTACAGGTGATTCCAGTCCCACTCCCAATCCATGCGGTTGACCCTTGACCCTCTCTGAAGAGGCCTATTTGTAAATAAAACCCCTATGAATCAGAAAGGCACCATCTCCTTGGGGCAAACGGGATAAGCACTAAAGTTGCTCTTGTTGGTGCTGCACACATCCCGAGAACAAATGAAACACAAGCACTTCTTTCAAGCCCTCCTCACGCTATTACATCTCTTCAGAACGTGTATTGCAAGATTGCAATGGTGCTTGGCTTTCACAGAGCAGGCCATCATTTTCCACCCATATAGTGTTAGACCAGACGGTCCAGGTTTTGAAGGGGCCAAGCTGCAATGATCTATTCCTTCACCTGCTCTTTCCTAATGACTTGGGGCACTTGCTGTGGTACAGTTCCTTGGGAGCAAGGTGCTTCCTGACTCCTCCGCACAAGTGACCACTCTTCATGTGCGTGCCTCAATATCGAGTGCTGGCAGGCTATTCTCCATATGGGGCATTATAGCATCCAGGAGAAAGAAAGACGTGGATTTATAGAGCGCCTTTGACGACTACCATACATCTCAAAATGCTTTACAGCCAATGAAGTCACTGTTGTAATGTGGGAAACGCAGCAGCCAATTTGCGCACAGCAAGCTCCCACACAGCAATGTGATAATCACCAGATAATCTGTCTAAGACAAAACAGATAAATTTGACACCGAGCCACATAAGAAGAAATTACGGCAGACGACCAAAAGCTTGGTTAAAGAGGTAGGTTTTAAGGAGAAAAGAGATGTAGAGAGGCGGAGCGGTTTAGAGAGGGAATTCCAGAGCTTAGGGCCCAGGCAGCTGAAGGCACGGCCACCAATGGCTGAGCAGATATAATCAGGACTGCTCAAGACGTCAGAATTCAGATGAACGCAGATATAGATAGCTAAAGGCACGGCTGTCAATAGTGGAGCGATTAAAAATGGGGATGTTCAAAAAGCCAAAATAGGTGGAGCGCGGAGATGTAGGGGGATTATAGGGCTGGAGGAGATTACAGAGGTAGGGAGAGGGCGAGGGGGCGAGGTCATGGAGCGATTTGAAAATAAGGATGAAAATGTTCAAATGGTGGCACTGCTGAAATACATAGGATTACATTGGATATACGGCACAGAAACAGGCCGTTCAGCCCAACCAGACCATGCTGCTGTTTATGCTCCACTCGAGCCTCCTCCCGTCTTTCCTCATCTAAATCTATCAGCATAACCCTCTATTCCCTTCTCCCTCATATGCTTGTCTAGCTTCCCCTTCCGCCTTTCGAATGAGACGTTAAACCGAGGCCCCAACTGGTCTCTCAAGTGGACGTAAAAGATCCCATGGCACTATTTCGAAGCAGGGGAGTTATCCCCGTTGTCCTGGTCAATATTTATCCCTCAATCAACATAACAAAAACAGATTATCTGGTCATTATCACATTGCTGTTTGTGCGAACTTGCTTGTGCACAAATTGGCTGCCGCGTTTCCTACCTTACAACAGTGACTACACTTCAAAAGTATTTCACTGGCTGCAAAGTGCCTTGAGACGTCCGGTGGTCGTGAAAGGTGTTCTATAAATCCAAGTCTTTCTTTCTTTCTTAAATGCATAATTCGCTTCAAGCACTCCCTGTGGTAGCGAGTCCCACATTCTCACCACTCTTTGGGTAAAGAGGTTTCTTCTGAATTCCCTATTGGATTTCTGGGTGACTATCTTATATTGATGGCCTCTAGTTATGCTCTTCCCCACAAGTGGGAACATTCTCTCTGTATCCACTCCATCAAAACCTTTCATCATTTTAAAGACCTCTATTAGCTCACCCCTCAGCCTTCTTGTTTGAAGAGAAGAGACCCAGCCTGTTCATCCATTCCTGATTGTGTATAACCTCGCATTTGTGGTATCATCCTTGTAAAATTTGAAGTAATTGGGGGGGGGGAAATGTCTTCACCCAGAGGGTAGTGGGGGTCTGGAACTCACAGCCTGAAAGGGTGGTAGAGGCAAAAACTTCCACCACATTTAAAAAGTACTTGGATGTGCACTTAAGAGTGCCGTAACCTACAGGGCTAAGGACCAAGAGCGGGAAAGTGGGATTAGGCTGGGTAGTTCTTGGTCGGCCGTCGTGGACACGATGGGCCGAAATGGTCTCCTTCCGTGCTGTAAATTTCTAGGATTCTATGAAATCTTCTCTGCACCCTCTCCAGTGCCTCTATATCCTCTTTATAATATGGTGGCCAGAACTGCACGCAGTGCTCCCAAGTGGGAGTCAATGTAGGTCAGCGAGCACAGGAGAGATTGGGGCTTGGTGTGAGTAGGGGCACGGATGGCAGAGGTTTGGATGACCTCAAGTTTATGGAGGGTGGAACTATTAAGATTTCCAATTCTCAGGACAAAACATTCCACTCAAGCCATTCTGAGCTGCAGCGTGGGTTTTAACTAACACGTGGCAATCTGAGCTGCACTGACTTACTCCGATTCTTGATCAAGTCACTTTCTGCCCCCCTGGGGCATGTTTGTGACAAAGGGCCACCTTTTTACTCACCTTCGACCTCGCGTAAGGTAGCCATAAGTAACCATTGCTCATCCTATCCGTGAAAAAGAATTGTTTGTTCATTTTTTTCAATGAAAGTTTTTTTTTTAACTCGTCGTCCCTGGCAACTGGACTTCAATTGTTCGCGACGTGTTCTGTGATTGGTCGGTGGAGGGGCGTAACATGCGACGCTGGCGAAATTGAGACGAGTGCGGCGCTGGATGGAAGTGTTATTGACAGGGTTCAGTCTGCCTACGATCCACACACAACTGTGGGGCTCAAAAAGCAGTTTAAACAGCACTGGTTATTGTCAAGCAGTAAGCCATCCCACCGAGATTACTAACCTGTCTGTTTGCTAGTGTCGCCCACGTCCCGAGAGGAGAAGGAAAAAGTTTGGGAAAGTTTACAAAAGTGATTGGCGTGTTGAGAGAACTTGCATTTCTGCCGTTCCTTTCACCACCTCAGGACGTCCCAAAGCGCTTTACAGCCCAGCAAGTTTTTTGAAGTGTAATGCAGGAAATGCCAATTTGCGCACAGTAAGCTCCCACAAACAACAGTGTAATAATGACTAGATAATGTTTTCTTCAAGTCAGGTTGGTGGAGGGATAAATATTGGCTCAATTTGGGGTCCCCTAGGTTTTCCTCGCTAACAGTACCAAATGCTACCTACTTAACCTGCTGTCAAATCCTCACACATGCCATCCTGTGATCGTTACTATAAAAAGATCGCATTTACCTCGGTCCTTCAACTTATCACCGGATCCGTTCGGGGGCCCCGACTGGTTTGGCACAGGGTTCCTTGATTCTAAAGCCCGCTCCCTCCACACTGAGAGGCTCACACATCCAGCGGGAGAATGGCGAGCAGTGGGCAGAAACCCCAACACTTGTCCCTCTCCTGGCCCAGGGACCCTGAGCTGAATTGTGGCGCCCCAACCCCTACCCGTTCGACATCAGGAAACTCAGTGCAGACCAATAACTAGACCTGGACCTTTGGATCTGCTGGTTCCCCTCACCAAGGTGTCAGCTGTGAAACAGTTGGTAGCAATCTCGTCTCTGAGTCACTTGCAGGGTCAAACCCCGCTCCAGAGACTTGAGCATCAAAATCCAGGCTGAAACTCCCAGTGCAGTACTGAGCGAGCCCCGCACTGTCGGAGGGGCAGTACTGAGGGATCGCCGCACTGTCGGAGGGGCAGTACTGAGGGAGTGCCGCACTGTCGGAGGGGCAGTACTGAGGGATCGCCGCACTGTCGGGGGGCAGTACTGAGGGATCGCCGCACTGTCGGAGGGGCAGTACTGAGGGAGTGCCGCACTGTCGGAGGGGCAGTACTGAGGGATCGCCGCACTGTCGGAGAGGCAGTACTGAGGGAGCCCCGCACTGTCGGAGGGGCAGTACTGAGGGAGTGCCGCACTGTCGGAGGGACAGTACTGAGGGAGTGCCGCACTGTCGGAGGGGCAGTACTGAGGGAGTGACGCACTGTCGGAGGGGCAGTACTGAGCGAGCCCCGCACTGTCGGAGGGGCAGTACTGAGGGAGCTCCGCACTGTCGGAGGGGCAGTACTGAGGGAGCGCCGCACTGTCGGAGGGGCAGTACTGAGGGACCTCCGCACTGTCGGAGGGGCAGTACTGATGGAGCGCCGCACTGTCGGAGGGGCAGTACTGAGGGAGCGCCGCACTGTCGGAGGAGCAGTACTGAGGGAGGGCCGCACTGTCGGAGGGGCAGTACTGAGGGAGTGCCGCACTGTCGGAGGGGCAGTACTGAGGGACGCCGCACAGTCGGAGGGGCATTACTGAGGGAGCGCCGCACTGTCGGAGGGGCATTACTGAGGGAGCGCCGCACTGTCGGAGGGGCATTACTGAGGGAGCGCCGCACTGTCGGAGGGGCAGTACTGAGGGACGCCGCACTGTCGGAGGGGCATTACTGAGGGAGCGCCGCACTGTCGGAGGGGCATTACTGAGGGAGCGCCGCACTGTCGGAGAGGCAGTAGTGAGGGAGCCCCGCACTGTCGGAGGGGCAGTAATGAGGGAGCCCCGCACTGTCGGAGGGGCAGTACTGAGGGAGCGCCGCACTGTCGGAGGGGCAGTACTGAGGGAGCGCTGCACTGACAAGAGGGGCAGTATTGAGGGAGCGCTGCACTGTCGGAGGTGCCGTCTTTCAGATGAGACGTTAAACCGAGGCCCCGTCTGCTCCCTCAGGTGGACATAAAAGATCCCACGGCACTATTTCGAAGAGGAGCAGGGGGAGTTCTCCCGGGTGTCCTGGGGTCAATATTTATCCCTCAATCAACATCACTAAAACAGATTATCTGGTCATTATCACATTGCTGTGTGTGGGAGCTTGCTGTGCGCAAATTGGCTGCCGTGTTTCCCACATTCCAACAGTGTCTTCACTTCAAAAAGCACTTCATTGGCTGTAAAGCACTTTGAGACATCCTGTGGTCGTGAAAGGCGCTATATAAATACGCGTCTATCTTTACTTCATCTCATGGGCGGCAGTCGCGTCCAAAATAATAATCGCTCTATGTGCTGAAGGGCGCCTCCTGCCGGACGGGCAGGTGAACTGCGCCAACAGCCTCAGGGCAGCTCAGCTCAGAGCCAGAGAAGGCAACCTGAAGAGGCGACGATGATTATGGGAAATGGAGAACTAACTAAAGTAGGCATTCCGAAAACTAAAATGAAATCAAGACCATTAACTAGATCGTGTCTCGCTGTTTAATGGAACATTTACACAGGTACTGGGACAAGATTTTTTTTCCCTAGTAGTTTTATGTGGTGTGACAACGCATTTAACTGTACAGAAATGTTAACATATTTGGTGGTGGGCGAGGAAGGAACAGTCTATTAATCGAACGTTGGTTGCAGCATATCTTCTCGGCTCATCTATTCACCTTTGTGGTCTTCTGTAAGGAGAGAAAGCAAACGGACGTGATTGTAGGTACCGTAGTGAACTTCATAAATCCCAGCTTGCAGACAGAACTTCCTGGACTGCTCCTCAACTTCTGGCTCCACCTCAGTCCCCCCCCCACCGCCCCACCCCCTAGCCCCGCCTCTGACCTTTGGTCAAGCGGTGCGGAGGCAAGTCGAAGGACCTGTTCGCGGGCCTGGCTAAGGTGGCCGCCCACAGCCCATGGAACAATGTTCCCTCTCAATTGTGTTTTTTTTTTAAACTGGCTGTGCGGCCCTGTTCAAATTTTCAGGCGGGCGCGCGATTTTTTCCCCTGTGCAGGCGTGGGTTCTCCATCGCCCGGATTGCTCTGGTCATCGGCGGGGTTATGTGGAAGAGGAGAGAAGAAATCTGGTTATAGCCCGACAAACCCTGCTGCAGGAGGAGAACCATCCTCGCACTCATCAGCCCCGGCCTGAGGCTGATCCCGAAGCGAGGTTCACTGGGACTAGAATCGGGACTTGCTGTGTCGCTGGGCGCATCTGTTCAGAAGCAACCCGGGATTCTGTGCTGACTGACTGATTGTGACTGGCTGTTGTCGGTGTTTTTAGTCATCGATAATGCTTCTATCATCGAGTTGATTTTTGGGCTGATTTTCCTTTTTGGTGATTGGATAGGAATCTCCAGTTGTTTTTTTTTGGGTGGGTGTTTATAATGTGAATGAAATGTTTCTAATTCGGCACGGGCTTGACGGGCCGAACGGTCTCCTTCCGTGCTGTAACCAATCTATGATTATGGATCGCCACACGGCTTAGCTGGAGCGTCAGTGTGGTGGCGACTGCCTGCAGATCTTCTGCGAACCTGCCCGTGGCCCTGGAGAAGGAGCGTGGGGCGTCCTTTGGGACGCTTGAGGCTTTCTGCGACCGACGGGCAGCGCAGTGACTGAAGGGTACAGTGAACACTGCTGATATTATTGAATTGTATATGTTTCCTTTGTTTTTTGCCGTAGCTTTTTATTAGTTATGCCCCACTTAAAAAGGGCGGCATTTTTGTTAGTGTCTGATGACACTGTGGCAACCCAATGTCTCCTGATGAAAAGGTGTGCAGTTTCCTCAGTTTGATTATAGAGTGAGGTGATTATAGATCGATTGTAGAGTGAGGAGTTTAAATCTGCAATCGCCGAGTGCTCCGCTCACTGGACTGGCAAAGGATCTGCAGCAACAGAACAAATTAGTATCAGGGCGAAAATAAATGAGAGAAAACGCCGGGGACACTCAGCGTCTCCGGAGAGAGAAACAAGAGTTAACGTTCCAGGTCGCTGACCCTTGGTCAGAACCGGCAATGGTTCGAGACGCAGCAGGTTATTAAGCAAGTACAGAGGCAGGGAAGGTGGGGTTGTGGGGCGAGGAACTGCCGACCAGGACAGCTCGGAGACAGAGTGAGTCGCTGCTGCTGAAGAGAGACGGACGGAGGGAGCGTGCGTGCGTGCGGCGGCGCGTAGCGTGGATCCCAGGAACCGGCCAGAGCGGTGGTTCGAGGAACATGGCAGAGATCTCCAATCGTGGGTGGATCCGAGAGAGAAAGGGTGGAATCCACCTGGACTAAGTCGGAGGCAGTGGCTGAGGAAAGAGAGGTGGCTGTGAAAGTGAGTTTTGGCAGCTACCTAATCAAACACGGGAAGGGAAGCAGAGAGCAATGAAGATGAGCGAGGAAAGAGAGATGTGGGCTGCCTGGCTCAACAGAGAAAGCATCGAGAGTGGGGAAGGGAACTTGAGGGAGAATAACAGGAAACGATGTGGAAAGGGAGAGAAGATAAAGTAGATTCAGAATCAAAAAAAATCATAAAACAAAATGAATCATTAAAGGCAAGCATCTACTCATGCTTTGACATGTGTTCTGTGTCTGATCTATTCACCATTTACACATAGACCATTAAATAGGTTACAATACAATATAATCAGTTCATTATAACAGTGAGATTGATAGATTTTTGTTAGGTAAAGGTATTAAAGTGATTAAAAGATTTGATAAGGTAGATGGAGAGAAATTATTCCCTCTGGTGGGGGAAGTCGGGAGCAGGCAGGGAAGTGGAGCTGAGTCCATGATCAGATCAGCCATGATCGTATTAAATGGCGGAGCAGGCTCGAGGGGCCGTATGGCCTACTCCTGCTCCTATTTCTTATGCTCTTATGAGTCCAGAACAAGGGAGCGTAACCTTAATATCAGAGCCAGGCCGTTCACGGGGCGATGTGAGAAAGCACTTCTTCACAAACAGGGTGGTGGAACTCAAACTCTGTCGAGGCTGGGGAGGGGTCACAGAATCACGGAATGGTTACAGCACGGAAGGAGGCCATTCAGTCGATTGAGCCCGTCCCACCCGCCTGCCCTTTCCCCGCAGATATTGATCCTTCAGCTACTTATCCAACTCCCTTTTGAAAGCCACGATTGAGTCTGCCTCCACCACCCTCTCAGGCAGCGTATTCCAGATCATAACCAGTCGCTACGTAAAAACTTATCTTCTCACATCGCCTTTGAATGTCAGTGAAAATTTCAAAGCCGCAATAGACAGATTTTTGTTTGGCATGGGGTGCTAAGGGTTATGGAACCAAAGCGGGCAAATGGAGTTGAGATACAGATCAGCCATGATCTAATTGAATGGGGGAACCAGGCTCGAGGGGGCTGAATGGACTCCTCCCGTCCCTATGCAGCCGTGCCATCTCCAGGATTTCTGTAAAACATAGTGGGCAGATGCTTGAAATTTACTGCAACAATTATCGATTCTGTCCTTCCAACATGCACGGAGCAAGTATTTTGAGCTGTATGACACTAGGATGAAAGTACTGGTAGATACAGGGCTTCCATTGGGTGGGGT
This sequence comes from Pristiophorus japonicus, assembly GCF_044704955.1. NCBI lineage: Eukaryota > Metazoa > Chordata > Chondrichthyes > Pristiophoridae > Pristiophorus > Pristiophorus japonicus. Next base: position 97,521,900 of record NC_091996.1, read on the forward strand.
GGGGTGGGGTGGGGTGGGGTGTACTACACAGTGACACATTAAGTATATTGCACACGCAACATATTGGCTCAACACCGAGTCTGATTTTATTTATTCTGCAGGGAATTGGTATCGACTCATTAACTAAGCCAAGTGACAACACTGGACAATTTAATGTCATTTAATCCATGCTAAATATATTATTCTGCCTGCATGACACTAAATATACCCCATTTTACAGGGTACGGTAGGCTAGGTGATGTTACTGGACTAGTAATCCAGAGACCGGGACTAATGATCCAGAGACCCGAGTTCATATCCCACCGTGGCAGCCGGGGAATTTAAATTCAGTTAATTAAATAAATCTGGAATAAAAAGCCAGTGTCAGTAATAGTGACCATGAAACCCACGGATTGTCGTAAAAACCCATCTGGTTCACTAATGCCCCTTTAGGGAGGGAAATCTGCCGTCCTTACCTGGTCTGGCCGATATGTGACTCCAGACCCACAGCAATGTGGTTGACCCTTAACTGCCCCTCTGAAATGGCCCAGCGAGACACTCCGTTGTCCCAAACTGCCACAAAGAAGTACAGGTACAACATCTTTAATCCAGCTGCCCCAAAAACCGGACATTTTTGAGGCGGCCAAGATGGTGACATCGAGGGACGAGGAAACCGGCAGAAAATGCAGCGCTGGGGTGCCGAGAATCAGCGGCGGCGACGAGCACCAACAGCGAGGTCCGAAATCTGACAGAATCCGGAAAACCGGAACGGTCTCGGTCCCGAGGTTGCTGGATTGCAGACGTTGTACCACACGGACGGCACAGGCTGAAGAAGGCAGCTCACTTCCACCTTCTCAAGAGCAATTGGGGACGGGCAATAGAATGCTGGCCTTGCCAGCGACGCCTACATCCCAGGAACAAATCAAAAGAAGAACTGGTCCTCTACCTGCGCTCCCCACAGATGCATCCAACCAGACCGTTGATCATCTGGATGAAACACAAGAAGACTTCAATGGCACTGGAACCCAGCTGTACGGTGAACAACACCAGATTGAAGAGGACAATGTTCTTTGGCTCGATGCATTGACTCCATAGCGTTTGATTGAACAGGTAGCTGCCAGGCCTGGACAGAACAGATTAGAAAGGATGGTGTGAAATTACATAAAACACTGTGTACTTAGATACATGCTTTTACAATCATAGACAAATATCACAGCCACGCTTGGTTACAGATGCACAAAATAATCTTTAGAATGAGCCAGTTACTTAGTGCTGGTGAATCTGAACTGTGCCAAAACACGCAGCCAGACATAGAAACAGGCCGCCATTCAGCCCCTTGAGCCTGCTCCGCCATTTAATGGGATCTGCGACCTAACTCCATAAACCCGCCTTTGCCCCATATCACTTAATACCTTTGGTTAACGAAAATCTGTCAATCCCTTATTTAAAATAAACAACTACCCAGCACCAATTGCCGTTTTCAAAGTTCCAACCTTCTCCCGTCCTGTGTGTGTAGGAGTGTTTCCTAATTTCACTCCTGAAGGGTCTGGCTCTAATCTTTAGACTGTGCCCCTAGTCCCAGACTCCCCAACCAGCGGGAATCGTTTCTCTCTAGCTACCCAATTTGCTCCCCTTAATGTCTTGAAAACTTCGATCAAATCACCCCTTAACCTTCTATAGTCCGGGGAATACAACTCTAATTTGTGTAATCTCTCCTTGTAGCTTAACCCTTGCAGTCCGGGTACAGTTCTGGTAAACCTACGCCACACTCCCTCAGAGGCCAATATACCCTCCCTGAGGTGTGGGGCCCAGAACTGCTCACAGTGCTCCAGGTGTGGTCTAACCAGGGCTTTGTACAACTGTAGCATAACTTCTACCCCCTTGTATTCTAGCCCTCGAGCTATAAAGGCTTTTAATGATCGATGTACCTGGACCCCCCCCCAAGTCCCTTTGGACCTTCTGTTTTTAGCCTTTCACCATTTAGAAAAGTACTCTGTGCTATCCCTTTAAGGTCCAAAGCAGTCCAAAGCATTTTACAATTTAGGGAGTTCCCCAACCAACGTGCAGTTAAATTCTGAGGGACATCAGACTTACAGCAATTAGCCTTTCTAACTTTAAGACTTTTAGCCCGTTCCACTGTAGCAGAACAATAACCGGTGCAAGAGAACACGACCATCGATTATTTTGTGAAAAAGATAAATCAGATTTTAAAGCTTTTGTCTGGATCTTTCCTTCTGATTTCTAAATTCCATTTTGGAAGTGAAATTTGGAGCCAATTTAGGGAAAGAAAACAGATTTTCATCGGTAAAGTTTTCCAGCCAACCAAAACCGGAGACGTGGAAAGATTGAGCTGGTTGTGATATTTCAACAGTTGACACGTCAGAATCAGAAAGACGGAGCACAATGATCATTAGCCCCTCCTCGCGGTGCAATAGTTACTCAAATGAGCAACCTGTCCATGACGGTACAAATATAGACTTCATCGACACCCGGTGGTGCTGGCCATTCAGGAAGAAACCAAGAGGAGAGCCACACGTTGTACCAAATACTCATCTGTACTAATCCTGGACACGGGGGATGGGAGTGTGTGTGGTTTTTGTGACGACCTCGTTCTGAAGCAGTGGTAGATATGGTAGTGAGCTGCATTACATGTGACGGAATCCAGAGTGGTATCTCTGGTTACACTGCCCTCTCCACCTCTGCCTTCTTGTTGTGCAGAGACGGGTATGGCGAGAAAGCAGGAATGGGGTACTGAAGTTGCATGTTCAGCCATGAACTCATTGAATGGTGGTGCAGGCTCGAAGGGCCGAATGGCCTACTCCTGCACCTATTTTCTATGTTAAGTATACGCGAGTTGCTTCCCAGAGAAAAACAAGAGGGTCACCTCCGAGGGCGACCATCTCAAGGTTAAGAACACAAGAATTAGGAGCAGGAGTCAGCCATTCGGCACCTCGAGCATGCTCTGCCACTCAGTGAGATCATGGCTGATCTTCGACCTCAACTCCACTTCCCTGCACTGTCCCCATATCCCGCGATTCCCGTAATATTCAAAAATCTATCGATCTCAGCCTTGAATATACTCAAAGACTCAGCCTCCACAGCCCTCTGGGGCAGAGAATTCCAAAGATTCATAACCCTCTGAGTGAAGAAGTTTCTCCTCATCTCAGTCCTAAATGGCCGACCCCTTATCCTGAGACTGTGACCCCTGGTTCTAGACTCCCCAGCCCGGGGGGAAACATCCTCCCTGCATCTACCCTGTCAAGCCCTGTAAGAATGTTGTATGTTTCAATGAGATCACCTCTCATTCTTCTAAACTCTAGAGAATATCGGCCTAGTCTGCTCAATCTCTCCTCATAGGACAATCCCCCCATCCCAGGAATCAGTCTGGTGAACCTTCGCAGCACTCCCTCTATGGCAAGTATATCCTTCCTTAGGTAAGGAGACCCAAACTGTGCACAATACTCCAGGTGTGGTCTCACCAGGGCCCTGTATAATTGTAGTAAGCCATCTTTCCTCCGAAACTCAAGGTTGGCATTAGCAGAGAGGACAGGCAACAGGTCCCCCTCGTGGCTACATCCTTTGGCAGCTCGCCAGGGGAAGATCGCCAAAGGGAAAAGTAGAAGATGATTTATAATCAAAGAAGAAGAAACGCAAGCTAAGCCAGGAGACCGTTCGTTCAAACCATTCCCCACTCCTACCCGAATTCCGTGAGGTTATCTTCAAAGGGTCTTCCCCATTTTAAGTCGCGGGAACCTTGGGAATGCTGACAGAAGGGTCCGTAAATCAAGCCCAACGCAGAGATACCAAAGCAGTAGGTTGCACCCAGAACACTAATGAGGGCAAACAGCACTGAGAGACACATCTGCAAGACAGTAAGTACACGACATTGTTAAACAAAATCCCAACTTTTACATTGAAATACCATTAAAGTGAGGCCCAAAGAAAGATTTGCATTTATATTGCGCCTTTCACGACCACCTGAGGTCTCAAAGTGCTTTAGACCCATTGAAGTACTTTTGGAGTGTAGTCACTGTTGTAATGTGGGAAACGCAGCAGCAAATTTGCGCACAGCACTGCCCCTCCGACAGTGCGGGGCTCCCTCAGTACTGCCCCTCCGACAGTGCGGGGCTCCCTCAGCACTGTCCCTCCGACAGTGCGGCATTCCCTCAGTACTGCCCCTCCGACAGTGCGGGGCTCCCTCAGCACTGTCCCTCCGACAGTGCGGCACTCCCTCAGTACTGCCCCTCCGACAGTGCGGGGCTCCCTCAGTACTGCCCCTCCGACAGTGCAGCGCTCCCTCAGTACTGCCCCTCCGACAGTGCGGCACTCCCTCAGCACTGTCCCTCCGACAGTGCGGGGCTCCCTCAGTACTGCCCCTCCGACAGTGCGGGGCTCCCTCAGTACTGCCCCTCCGACAGTGCGGCGCTCCCTCAGTACTGCCCCTCCGACAGTGCGGGGCTCCCTCAGCACTGTCCCTCCGACAGTGCGGCACTCCCTCAGTACTGCCCCTCCGACAGTGCGGCACTCCCTCAGTACTGCCCCTCCGACAGTGCGGGGCTCCCTCAGTACTGCCCCTCCGACAGTGCGGGGCTCCCTCAGCACTGTCCCTCCGACAGTGCGGCACTCCCTCAGTACTGCCCCTCCGACAGTGCGGTGCTCCCTCAGCACTGTCCCTCCGACAGTGCGGCACTCCCTCAGTACTGCCCCTCCGACAGTGCGGGGCTCCCTCAGCACTGTCCCTCCGACAGTGCGGCACTCCCTCAGTACTGCCCCTCCGACAGTGCGGGGCTCCCTCAGTACTGCCCCTCCGACAGTGCGGCACTCCCTCAGCACTGTCCCTCCGACAGTGCGGGGCTCCCTCAGTACTGCCCCTCCGACAGTGCGGGGCTCCCTCAGTACTGCCCCTCCGACAGTGCGGGGCTCCCTCAGTACTGCCCCTCCGACAGTGCGGCGCTCCCTCAGTACTGCCCCTCCGACAGTGCGGGGTTCCCTCAGCACTGTCCCTCCGATAGTGCGGCACTCCCTCAGTACTGCCCCTCCGACAGTGCGGCACTCCCTCAGTACTGCCCCTCCGACAGTGCGGGGCTCCCTCAGCACTGTCCCTCCGACCGGCACTCCCTCAGTACTGCCCCTCCGACAGTGCGGCACTCCCTCAGTACTGCCCCTCCGACAGTGCGGGGCTCCCTCAGTACTGCCCCTCCGACAGTGCGGCGCTCCCTCAGTACTGCCCCTCCGACAGTGCGGCGCTCCCTCAGCACTGTCCCTCCGACAGTGCGGCACTCCCTCAGTACTGCCCCTCCGACAGTGCGGCACTCCCTCAGTACTGCACCTCCGACAGTGCGGGGCTCCCTCAGCACTGTCCCTCCGACAGTGCGGCACTCCCTCAGTACTGCCCCTCCGACAGTGCGGCACTCCCTCAGTACTGCCCCTCCGACAGTGCGGCGCTCCCTCAGATTTTTTTGTGTGATTGCTAAGATGTGCATTGATGCTATTGAGGGAATGCAGCTTCTGCTACTATAAATGTGTATTGTGTCACTAAAATCGCACAAAAGGTCTCAGGGAGTTAGCTGCAATACATGGTTGTTGCCCAAGGATATTGTCCTTGGTCTCTGACTGATGATGCCCATTTACTTGTCGCACACATGTTAGAAATTATCTCTTCAGTTTTCTTAGAATATATTAAGTTCAGCGGGCTGTAAGGGGTGGTTTTCAGGGGGTCAGCTTTCCCTTCTGACCTTATATGAGTGGTTCCGAATCGCTCCCACACCCTTGGTTCTAGACACTGGAATTATGAAGGGACTGTGACAGACTTGGACAGACAATCGGTTTCAAGGTAGGAAGCAGGTATGGCTTTATTGTGTTTAAAAAGAAGTAAAAAGGCACACCTTTAATAACACACACACAGACCAATACACACTGAAGGGTACAACACATTGAATAAATTGTCCAATTACAGTCTGTGGGGAAAAGAATACAGCTTAAACTCTAAATGGGGTAAAGAGGAGAATGCAGATACATTTACACAAGTTATCCCAGCCTCCCCGCTCCCAATTCCCCTAACTAACTAAGTTATAGCTCTGAGGGTTCAGGGGCTATGTTCACCAATCCCTTTAGACAGTTGCCGGTGAATCGTGGTTTCGGGGTTCGCTGCACTTGGCCTTCTAGGCGAGCCGTACCCCGGACGGAGGAGAGGACTTCGGACTGCGTAGTCTTCGGTTGGGGTGCATCCGTTGATGCGGTAAGTTGCGTTTTGGATGTATGGGGTAAATACCCACTTTCTTTGGTTAGGAATAGTTTAGTTAGTCCCTTTTGGTAATTTCTCATCCGTTGGTCGTTCCGAAGTAGATTGTAGAGTGGAAATAAAGGTCGATTCTTCAGGTTTTGCTGATTTGGTTTCGGTTGGTCGTTTCGCTGGTTGTAGTAGCCCGGGTTTGTCAATTTGGCTGCTGACAACCTTCCATTTCGTGGGCCTCGTGCTCAGTCAGTTCGAGATGAGTTCTAGTAGTTTCCTTCATTGCTCCATTTCTTCACTCCCCAGCTCCGGCTGCTTGTGTCTGTGTTCCAGTCTGTGCTCTGCTTCTCTCCTATCTTCTGCTAGTTTCTGTGTTCTGCTAGTCTGCGTGCTGCTCCTTGCTGCTCTTTCCTTGTAAAAACTGGGGGATAGATATATTCCAAAAAAAAGGCTCCGTTATCTTCCATCAAATCTCTTGGGCTCTGTTTGAACTGTTCTGTCCACTGATTTTCAAATGTCTCCTTTGTCAGCAGTATGTGAGAGTGTGCTATCACTGGTTTTGCATTATTTTAGAATTGTCCAGTTTCTTGACCATGATTTCCATTGTGCTTGATTGGGTAATTCGATTATCTCTTAGAGGGTGAATAGTTCCCCCAGACAGTCTGGGGTCTTTAATACACGAATTTGGCCCCACCTCCTGTATTTGGTAACTTTTTTTTTTGCAGCCAAAATGTTGTAGAATCTTAAAATTGATATGCTCCTTCCCATAGATGTTTAGGGGATCTCAAACTTCTGTAATTTAGCTCCATTTTGAATTCCCTTTCCTATGAGCCCAAACACTGGGGGGGGGGGGGGTCTCCATGAATGCATCCCCTTTTATCCCCCGCAGGCTGCGTCTGCCCCTTTAAACTCATTTTAAAAACCCAGAAAGGGATTCTTCTCCTCTGTAGGGGAAAGGTACCTGGAATCTTTGCGAGATATTGGTAAATTCTACAGGGCTGATGGTTATTGAGCTCCCATACCTAAAATAACAATGGGGGAGTTGGCAATGTTACCCCCTGTTACCCCACTGGGTGAGTTCTCGATTGCTGCCTGGAGCAGGTTTCTCCCGGACCCTGCAATCCTCCTGGGCAGCTCCTGACCTCTAAGCAGGTTGTCTGATTGTCCTCGACTGGGAGCCAACGACAGGAAGATCTTAAAGAGGGAAGGCAGGAGAGATGCAGAAAAAAATGTAGCTTTTTAGAATTTGCCTATTGCCCTCCAGGTGTTAGGATGCATGTAAATATCCAGGGGCCCAGGAGAGGCGAGGGCCCAGGGGCAGCACGGACCCAGCCCACACTGTGCGATATGTGTGCTCACTGGGTCCGTGCAGCAGAGCAGGTCTCCAGTCGTCCTGGTTAACCCTTGTCACTGGACCCAGACCTCACTCTGTCAAGCCCGTGTGGTGGCTGGTGTGCAACGGTCACCCCACGTTAAAACAATCCACCCACAGGCATCTTCCACCCTTCAGGATGTAGTTCGGGATCCGGAATATTAGGTCCTTCATTGAAACACCTGTGAACTCATCCTTTTTGGTGTGGAAGCAAGTCACACTCGCTTCGAGGGATCGCCAATGATGATGTCTCCCTTAGTATTGCCCTTCTGACAGTGCAGCACTCCCTCAGTACCGCCCCTCCGACAGTGCGGCACTCCCTCAGTACTGCCCCTCCGACAGTGCGGCACTCCCTCAGTACTGCCCCTCCGACAGTACGGCAGTCCTTCAGTACTGCCCCTCCGACAGAGCGGCAGTCCTTCAGTACTGCTCCTCCGATGGTGCAGCACTCCCTCAGTACTGCCCCTCCGACAGTGCGGCGCTCCCTCAATACTGCCCCTCCGACAGTGCGGCAATCCCTCAGTACTGCCCCTCCGACAGTGCGGCACTCCCTCAGTACTGCCCCTCCGACAGTGCAGGGCTCCTTCAGTACTGCCCCTCCGACAGTGCGGCACTCCCTCAGTACTGCCTCTCCGACAGTGCGGCGCTCCCTCAGTACAGCCCCTCTGACAGTGCAAGGCTCCCTCAGTACTGCCCCTCCGACAGTGTGACACTCCCTCAGTACTGCCCCTCCGACAGTGCAGGGCTCCCTCAGTACTGCCCCTCTGACAGTGCGGCACTCCCTCAGTACTGCCTCTCCGACAGTGCGGCGCTCCCTCAGTACTGCCCCTCCGACAGTGCGGCACTCCCTCAGTACTGCCCCTCCGACAGTGCGGCGCTCCCTCAGTACAGCCCCTCCGACAGTGCAAGGCTCCCTCAGTACTGCCCCTCCGACAGTGTGGCACTCCCTCAGTACTGCCCCTCCGACAGTGCAAGGCTCCCTCAGTACTGCCCCTCCGACAGTGTGGCACTCCCTCAGTACTGCCCCTCCGACAGTGCGGCACTCCCTTAGTACTGCCCCTCCGACAGTGCAAGGCTCCCTCAGTACTGCCTCTCCGACAGTGCGGCACTCCCTCAGTACTGCCCCTCCGACAGTGCAGGGTTCCTTCAGTACTGCTGCTCCGACAGTGCGGCACTCCCTCAGTACTGCCTCTCCGACAGTGCGGCGCTCCCTCAGTACAGCCCCTCTGACAGTGCAAGGCTCCCTCAGTACTGCCCCTCCGACAGTGTGACACTCCCTCAGTACTGCCCCTCCGACAGTGCAGGGCTCCCTCAGTACTGCCCCTCTGACAGTGCGGCACTCCCTCAGTACTGCCTCTCCGACAGTGCGGCGCTCCCTCAGTACTGCCCCTCCGACAGTGCGGCACTCCCTCAGTACTGCCCCTCCGACAGTGCGGCGCTCCCTCAGTACAGTCCCTCCGACAGTGTGGCACTCCCTCAGTACTGCCCCTCCGACAGTGCAAGGCTCCCTCAGTACTGCCCCTCCGACAGTGTGGCACTCCCTCAGTACTGCCCCTCCGACAGTGCGGCACTCCCTCAGTACTGCCCCTCCGACAGTGCAAGGCTCCCTCAGTACTGCCCCTCCGACAGTGTGGCACTCCCTCAGTACTGCCCCTCCGACAGTGCGGCACTCCCTCAGTACTGCCCCTCCGACAGTGCAAGGCTCCCTCAGTACTGCCTCTCCGACAGTGCGGCGCTCCCTCAGTACTGCCCCTCCGACAGTGTGGCACTCCCTCAGTACTGCCCCTCCGACAGTGCAAGGCTCCCTCAGTACTGCCCCTCCGACAGTGTGGCACTCCCTCAGTACTGCCCCTCCGACAGTGCGGCGCTCCCTCAGTACTGCCCCTCCGACAGTGCGGCACTCCCTCAGTACTGCCCCTCCGACAGTGTGGCACTCCCTCAGTACTGCCCCTCCGACAGTGCGGCACTCCCTCAGTACTGCCCCTCCGACAGTGCGCGCTTCCTCGGCACTGTACTCCGACAGTGCATCGCTCCCTCAGTACTGCCCCTCCGACAGTGCGGCGCTCCCTCAGTACTGCCCCTCCGACACTGCGGCGCTCCCTCAGTACTGCCCCTCCGACAGTGCGGCGCTCCCTCAGTACCGCCCCTCCGACAGTGCGGCGCTCCCTCAGTACTGCCCCTCCGACAGTGCGGCACTCCCTCAGTACTGCCCCTCCGACAGTGCGGCACTTCCTCGGCACTGTACTCCGACAGTGCATCGCTCCCTCAGTACTGCCCCTCCGACAGTGCGGCGCTCCCTCAGTACTGCCCCTCCGACAGTGCATCGCTCCCTCAGTACTGCCCCTCCGACAGTGCGGTGCTCCCTCAGTACTGCCCCTCCGACAGTGCGGCGCTTCCTCAGTACTGCCCCTCCGACAGTGCGGCATTCCCTCAGCACTGCACTGGGAGTATCGGCCTGGATTATGCGCTGAGTGTGTAGAGTGGTGGGAAGAACGATTTAGCATGGAGACATTACTCTCTCAAAACTTTCTAAGTGTAGCCTGTTGGCCTTCTAGAACACCAAAACTAATTTTGACTAAAATCACCCTGATTTATACGTACCTTTTTATAAACAGAAGTTTAGAACTTTACTCGATATTCTTAATGTGACAGAAGCAAAGACAAATGTAATGTATTTATTACGGCAGTGCACAGTTGTAAAGCTAGCTGCCAACTCACCCCACATCTTTCTCCACAATATTGCTTTTTGCTTATTGCTAAGAAATGCATGGCCGGGAACAAAACCTGTGCAAAAACAAAGCAGGAAATAAAAATAAGTAAGTGACAGCAAATGGGTAGCTTATTAAGAGGTATAAATCGATTAGCACTGTACATTTATCGATTGCGCTGCATGGTGATCAATAGTTTATCATATTATAAACTTGCACAACATGGATTATGCAACAATCTTTAAGTGTGGACTCCTCATGTACATATCCAGAAAAACACGATAAGGAAGGGGTGTTTTTGCTCTGACTGATAGAGGTGGTGAAAATGATGAAGGGTTCGATAGGGTGGATGCAGAGCAACTGTGTGTACTTGTGGGCGAGTCTGGATAAGGGGTTATCAATGTAAGTCACCCACTAACAGATTAAAGAAAGGATTTGGAGGGATTCCTTTATACAGGTGATTGGCGAGAATGTGTACTTTGGAGTGATTGAAACATAAGAGCATTGACATAAAATCACAAGAAAGGAAACCAACATCGTTAAAACAGATTATCTGGTCATTATCTGGGTATACCGATCTTCTCGCTTGAAAAACGAAGGCTGAGGGGTGAGCTAATAGAGGTCTATAAAATTATGAAAGGTTTTGATGGAGTGGATACAGAGAGAATGTTCCCACTTGTGGGGAAGAGCATAACTAGAGGCCATCAATATCAGATAGTCATCCAGAAATCCCACGGGGAATTCAGGAGAAACTTCTTTACCCAGAGAGCGGTGAGAATGTGGAACTCGCTGCTACAGGGAGGGGTTGAGGCGAATAGTATCGATGTATTTAAGGGGAGGCTGGACAAGTATATGGGGGAGAAGGGAATCGAGGGTTAAGCTGATAGAGTTAGATGGGGAAAGAGGGGAGGAGGCTCGAGTGGGTCATAAACGCGGGCATGGACTGGCTGGGCCGAACGGCCTGTTTCTGTGCCGTATATCCGGTGTAATTATCACATGGCTGCGGGAGCTTGCTGTGCACAAATTGGCTGCCGCATTTTCTACCGGACTTCCTACGTTACGACAGCGACGGCACTTCAAAACTGCGTCATTGGCTGTCGTGTCAGCTGTGGCTCACCTGAGTCCGAAGGTCGTGGGTTCAAGCGCCCATTCTAGGGACTTGAGTATAAAAATCTAGGCTGACATTCCCAGTGCAGTACTGAGGGAGCGCCGCACTGTCGGAGGGGCAGTACTGAGGGAGTGCCGCACTGACGGCGGGGCAGTACTGAGGGAGCGCCGCACTGTCGGAGGGTCAGTACTGAGGGAGCACCGCACTGTCGGAGGGTCAGTACTGAGGGAGCACCGCACTGTCGGAGGGTCAGTACTGAGGGAGCACCGCACTGTCGGAGGGGCAGTACTGAGGGAGCACCGCACTGTCGGAGGAGCAGTACTGAGGGAGTGCCGCACTGTCGGAGGGTCAGTACTGAGGGAGCACCGCACTGTCGGAGGAGCAGTACTGAGGGAGCACCGCACTGTCGGAGGGGCAGTACTGAGGGAGCACCGCACTGTCGGAGGGGCAGTACTGAGGGAGCGCCGCACTGTCGGAGGGGCAGTACTGAGGGAGCGCCGCACTGTCGGAGGGGCAGCACTGAGGGAGTGCTGCACTGTCGGAGGGGTGATACTGAGGGAGCACCGTACTGTTGGAGGGGCGGTACTGAGGGAGTGCTGCACTGTCGGAGGGACGGTACTGAGGGAGTGCTGCACTGTCGGAGGGGCAGTAATGAGGGAGGGCCGCGCAGTCGGAGGGGCAGTACTGAGGGAGTGGTTGGAGGGGCAGTACTGAGGGAGCACCGCACTGTCGGAGGAGCGGTACTGAGGGAGCGCCGCACTGTCGGAGGGGCAGTACTGAGGGAGTGGTCGGAGGGGCAGTACTGAGGGAGTGGTCGGAGGGGCAGTACTGAGGGAGTGCCGCACTGTCGGAGGGGCAGTACTGAGGGAGTGGTCGGAGGGGCAGTACTGAGGGAGCGCCGCACTGTCGGAGGTGCCGACTTTCAGACAGGACGTTAAACCAGGGCGCTGTCTGCTCTCTCGGGCAAATGTAAAAGATCCCACGGATACTCTTGGAAGGTGAGCAGGGGAGTTCTCCCCGGTGTCCTGGGGCCGATATTTACCCCTCAATCAACAAAACAAAAACAGCTGATCTGGTCATTATCACACCGCTGTGTGTGGGAGCTTGCTGTGCACAAATTGGCTGCCGCGTTTCCCACATTATGACAGTGACTACACCCCAAAAAGTACTTCATTGGCTGTAAAGCGCTTTGGGATGTCATGAGGGCGTGAACGGCGCTATCTAAATGCAAGTCTTTCTGAAGTGCTTTGTGACGACCTGAGGACGTGAAAGGCTCTATTGTAATGCAATGTCTTTTTTTTCTAAAATGCTTTGAGACGTCAAGGACATGAAAGGCGCTATAGAAATGCAATTTCTTTGTATCTAAAAGCACTTTGCAACAAAATGAAGGCGTGAAAGGCGCTATAGAAATGAAATTTGTTTCTTTCCAAAGCGCTTTGGGCCGGTCCCGAGGGTGTGAAAGGCGCTGTAGGAATGCGAGGCCTTCCTTTGTAAATCCTTGGCGGTGAGAGCCAGATGGGTGAGCTAGGAAAAAGATGTCAAGTGATGGAGGCCCAGGGAGGCTGGGAACAAAATGGCGGCGGGCGGGAGGGGAGGGGAGGGGAGGCCGCCCGGGGCCCGGCAATGGCGGGGGAACGAGGCCGGCAATCACCTCAGCAAAGGGCGGCCTCCCCCTGGGGGACACAATAAATCCCCTCGGGGAGACGGTCGGCTCACCGGGCCGCCGCCATCACATCGGAAAATCAAAGTCTCTCGACAACAACAGGCCGTGAGTGAGACACAAAGCCTGTCACACCAGTCAAAATAACACAATGCTCAATTCATTCAAGTTAAACATTAATAACTATAAACCAACTTTAAAATGCTTATTAAACATTATTAATGATAAACTAACTGGATAAAAACTGTCAATAATTCCAATTAAACATTAATAAAGATAAATGGGAGTAACCGTCCAAAAATATAACTTTGGGAAAATTAACTGGAGATAAATGTCAAGCAATACAAAAATAAACATTTTTATCCCGTCAATTTATATTATTCAAGAAATTCAAATTAAACATAAATGAGGAAAACTGGATTTAAAAAAGACAATAATTACAAATGAAAAGTAAATGAGATGAACTAAACTGGATTCAAAATGCCAAGAATTACAAATGTAAACATTAATAAAGGAAGACTAACGGGATAAAAAAAGTTAAATGAAACATATAAATAAGATAAATTAACTGGATAAAAACGTCAAGAAATTCAAATTAAACTTTATAATCGCCAAACTAACGATAAAATTGTCAAGAAATACAAATATGGGGAAAATTAACTGTTTTTTTTTAAAAAGCCAAATGAAAGCAGTAAGAGTTTAGACTTGAACATAAGATTAAAAGTAGAAGTTGTGATGAAAGGGAGATTTTGGGGAGGGAGGGAGGGAGGGAGATATAAAAGTGACATTGTTGGGCGCCTCCCGCCCTCAGCCGCCGGACAAGATGTGGCTCGAGAAACAACATGGACACGGGGAGGGGGGGTCCCGTCCGTCCCACGGGGAGGGGAGGGGGTCCCGTCCCCGTCCCCGTCCCCGGTCCGTCCGTCCGTCCCACGGGGAGGGGAGGGGGTCCCGTCCCCGTCCCCGGTCCGTCCGTCCGTCCCACGGGGAGGGGAGGGGGTCCCGTCCCCGTCCCCGTCCCCGTCCCCGGTCCGTCCGTCCGTCCCATGGGGAGGGGAGGGCGTCCCGTCCCGTCCCGCTCTCACCAGGAAGCCTCCTCCCACCGCTCCACCCAGGTACAGCACCTCCACCGTCAGGTGCTGCTCCTGGATGTACACCAGGCTCCAGTTTGGGAAGAAAAGCAGAAGATTGGCCACCACGCAGAAGAAGATGACGGGGAAGAGTGAAACCGCGATGCATCCGGCACACTCTCTGGGACACATGCTCTGCCCCTGGCCCTGCCCTGTGTGTGTCTGGGACCTGGCTCCCCCTCTCTTCCCTTCCTTGGAGAAGACCCCCAGCCCCTGCCCTGCCCCTGCCCTGTGTGTGTGTGTGTGTCTGGGACCTGGCTCCCCCTCTCTTCCCTTCCTTGGAGAAGACCCCCAGCCCCTGCCCTGCCCCTGCCCTGTGTGTGTGTGTGTGTCTGGGACCTGGCTCCCCCTCTCTTCCCTTCCTTGGAGAAGACCTCCAGCCCCTGCCCCTGCCCTGTGTGTGTGTGTGTGTGTGTCTGGGACCTGGCTCCCCCTCTCTTCCCTTCCTTGGAGAAGACCCCCAGCCCCTGCCCCTGCCCTGTGTGTGTGTGTGTGTCTGGGACCTGGCTCCCCCTCTCTTCCCTTCCTTGGAGAAGACCTCCAGCCCCTGCCCCTGCCCTGTGTGTGTGTGTCTGGGATCTGGCTCCCCCTCTCTTCCCTTCCTTGGAGAAGACCTCCAGCCCCTGCCCTGTGTGTGTGTGTGTGTCTGGGACCTGGCTCCCCCTCTCTTCCCTTCCTTGGAGAAGACCTCCAGCCCCTGCCCTGTGTGTGTGTGTGTGTCTGGGACCTGGCTCCCCCTCTCTTCCCTTCCTTGGAGAAGACCTCCAGCCCCTGCCCCTGCCCTGTGTGTGTGTGTGTGTCTGGGACCTGGCTCCCCCTCTCTTCCCTTCCTTGGAGAAGACCTCCAGCCCCTGCCCCTGCCCCTGCCCTGTGTGTGTGTGTGTGTGTCTGGGACCTGGCTCCCCCTCTCTTCCCTTCCTTGGAGAAGACCTCCAGCCCCTGGCCCTGCCCCACAGCTCTGCTCCCCTCTTGGCTGCTTTTGACAAGCAGAGCTGCAGGACTCCTGTGTGTGTGTGGGGGGGGGTTTGTTTGTTTGAAAAACCACAAGAATACATTTAAAGAAAGACTGTCATTTTTACAGTGTCTTTCACGACCACCCAAAGCAGCTTACAGCCAACGAAGCACTTTTTTTTTGAAGTGTCGTCACTGCCCTGATGTAGGAAACGCGGCAGCCAGTTTTGCGCACAGCAAGCTCCCACAAACAGCAATGTGATAATGAACGGATAATCTGTTTCAGTGATGTTGATTGAGGGATAAATATTGGCCCCAGGACACCCGGTACAACCCCGCCCGCTCTTTCTTCGAAATAGTGGCCATGGGATCTTTTCTGTCAAGCTGAGGGAGCGGACAGGGCCTCGGTTTTTAACGTCTCACCTCCAGCGATGCAGCACTCCCTCAGTACGGCACTGGAGTGTCAGTGTCGATTTATGTGCTCAAGTCTCTGGAGTGGGACTTGAACCCACAACCTTCTGTCTCGGAGGGGAGGGGGCTACCCACTGAGCCACAGCTGATTTACTGTAGCTTTTACTTCGTTACATAGTACTTACGACCCCCCTCCCCAAGTTTGGAGAGCATAAGACCGTAAATAGGAGCAGGAGCAGGCCCTTCGGCCCATCTTTTGTGATTAAATAACAAAACGTCTGAAGCAAAAGGAGATGGTAATCTCGCTTGCCTTCCACCCTATCACAGACCTCCCCCTTTGCTCGTTCCTCCTCTCTCTGCTTTCCCTGCCTCCACACTTGTTTAAAACCTGTTGTATCTCTTAACTTTTTCCAGTTCTGACGAAAGGTCATCGACCTGAAACGTTAACTCTATTTCTCTCTCCGCTAATGCTGCCCGACCCGCTGACTACTTCCAGCATTTTATGTTTTTATTTCAGACTTCCAGCATCCACAGTATTTTGCCTTTGTATTAAGAGCATAAGAAATAGGAGCAGGAAATCGGCCCTTCGAACCTGTTCCGCCATTCAATAAGATCATGGCTGATCTTCTACTTCAAATCCACCTTCTCGCTCTATCCCTTGATTCCCTTAGTGTCCAAAAATCTATCTCGGCCTTGAATATACTCAACGACTGAGCATCCACAGCCCTTTGGGGCAGAGAATTCCAAAGATTCACAACCCTCTGAATGAAGAAATTGCTCATCAATTCATATCTAAATGCCAGATCCCTGATTCTGAGACTGTGACCCCTAGTCTTAGACTTCTCCAGCCAGAGGAAACATCCTCACAGCATCTACCCTGTCAAACCCCCCTCAGAATCTTATATGTTTCAATAAGATCACCTCTCATTCTTCTAAACGCCAATGAGTACAGGCCCAACCTGCTCAACCTTTCCTCATAAGGCAACCCCTTCATCTCAGGAATCAACCGAGTGAACCTTCTCTGAACAGCCTCCAATGCAAGTATATCCTTTCTTAAATACGGAGACCAAAACTGTACGCAGTACTCCAGGTGTGGTCTCACCAATACCTGTACAGTTGGAGCAGGACTGCTCTGCTTTTCTACTCCATCCCCCTTGCAATAAAGGCCAACATTCCATTTGCCTTCCTGATCACTTGCTGTACCTGTGTACTAACTTTTTGTGCTTCATGTACAAGGACCCCAGATCACTTTACCGCAGCATTCTGTAGCCTCTCTCCATTTAAATAAGAATTTGCTTGACAGGTAAGGGCATTGAGAGATATGAAAAGAAGCAAAGCAGGTTATTTCCTGCTGGTTTTTCTGACCTTGGCAATCTGGCCACTCCTTAAAGGCGGTGATGTAAAAGTAGCTGCCTTGTGATGTACCTGTATGGGCCACTTCTCCACAGGAGCTGTGATCTTAAAGTCAGGCCAGGTTAAACAGCTCCATCTCAAGAGCTAAACGCCACATATTACAGATCTCTGGACTACCTGAGAGCAATTGGATGAGTCGTTAAACCGAGGCCCCGTCTGCCCTCTCAGGTGGACGTAAAAGATCCCACGGCACTATTTCGTAGAAGAGCAGGGAAGTTCTCCCTGGTGTCCTGGGCTAATATTTATCCCTCAATCAACGTAACAAAAACAGATGATCTGCTCATTATCACATTGCTGTGTGTGGGAGCTTGCTGTGCGCAAATTTGCTGCTGCGTTTACAACAGTGACTACACTCCAAAAGTACTTCATTGGCTGTAAAGCGCTTTGAGACATCCGGGGGACGTGAATGGCGCAAAATAAATGCAAGTCTTTCTTTAATTGCACTGGAGATCTGCTTGTCCATTGCAACAGATTACTCTGTGGATCCAACACTAGGATCTGTATGTCTCGACTATTTTATTTCAACAACATTTTACTTGTAAAAGGAGATTTGTGCATGAAAAATAAATCCCTTTGAATGAAACTCGAGTTTATCTGGACATTTTCTCCATCTAAATGTATCTTTGTTTGTTTTCATATTACTGCAAATTAATCGTCTACGTGAATTCTTGTATTTTACAATAAGAATTGGTATTTATATAACGCCTTAACGTAGAAAAACCTCGCCGATGAGAGGAAGAAGTGGACGCCAAACCAAAGGAGGAGATATTGGTGACTAAAAGTTAGCAAGTGTTAGTAGGGGGTGGTAAGCCATTCTAAAATGAAAAGATTAGTCCTTGCAAACATACACTTACAGCAAGGTGCATCTAAATAAATACCCTTGTATTAGATCGAGAATAATATATTGTGATTTTTTGGATTGTTAATGTTATCACTGCCCATGATCTCCTCTCCTTCTTAGGCAGCCCCCCAGACTCGAGGATGACTTGCTCCCACACTGCAATGAGTTCTCAGGTGACTGATGAGACCAATGCGGGATCTACAGACCCTGTCACAGGTGGGGCAGACGCTGTTTGAAGGGACGGATGGGTGGGGTGTTTGATTTGTTGTACGCTCCTTCCGCTATTTCTGGTTGGCTACCGCGTGCTCCCGCGAAGAGATTCGAAGTGTTCGCTGCTTTTCCGGATGCTCCTCCTTCACTTTGAGCGGTGTTGGGCCGGGGATTCCGTGTTGGGCCGGGGATTCCGTGTTGGGCCGGGGATTCCGTGTTGGGCCGGGGATTCCGTGTTGGGCCGGGGATTCCGTGTTGGGCCGGGGATTCCGTGTTGGGCCGGGGATTCCGTGTTGGGCCGGGGATTCCGTGTTGGGCCGGGGATTCCCCCAAGAGTCGGTGGGGATGTTACATTTTTTCAAGGCGGTTTTGAGGGTGTCCTTGAAGTGTTTTCTCTTGCCCTCCTGGGGCTCACCTACCGTGACATAGCTCGGGGTAGAGCACTTGTTTCGGGAGTCAAGCCCATGATCTAAATGCGAGGAGAAGAAAAACGTGAAATTAATAATTAGAAGTCATTTTTGTAAAACAAATGAATTGTAAAATCTGCCCATTTAGTTGAATTACATTTTTGAAAATGATCCATTTGGGCCAACGTGGTCACTTTGGTTGGTCATGTCACCTAAAATAGGACTTTCTTTGGGATATTTTTTAATTATTTAAGGTCAAACATCGTTTAATTATATTAAATGGTTTTGTGAAGCCTTTGAAGAAGATTTTCAGAAGGCTTGGGAAGGTCTTCAAAACCGGAGAGAAGGTTTACAATTGTAAAATTAGACAGTTCAAGGAGGTTATGTTTTGTACACCAAGCGAATCAAGGAATTTGAGGATTGGGCGGGAAAGTGGAGCTGCGGTAAATCAGCCATGATCTCATTGAATGGCAGAGCAGGCTCGAGGAGGCCACATAGAAACATAGAAACATAGAAAATAGGTGCAGGAGCAGGCCATTCAGCCCTTCTAGCCTGCACCGCCATTCAATGAGTTCATGGCTGAACATGAAACTTCAGTACCCCCTTCCTGCTTTCTCGCCATACCCCTTGATCCCCCGAGTAGTAAGGACTTCATCTAACTCCCTTTTGAATATATTTAGTGAATTGGCCTCAACTACTTTCTGTGGTAGAGAATTCCACAGGTTCACCACTCTCTGGGTGAAGAAGTTTCTCCTCATCTCAGTCCTAAATGGCTTACCCCTTATCCTTAGACTGTGACCTCTGGTTCTGGACTTCCCCAACATTGGGAACATTCTTCCTGCATCCAACCTGTCCAAACCCGTCAGAATTTTAAACGTTTCTATGAGGTCCCCTCTCACTCTTCTGAACTCCAGTGAATACAAGCCCAGTTGATCCAGTCTTTCTTGATAGGTCAGTCCCACCATCCCGGGAATCAGTCTGGTGAACCTTCGCTGCACTCCCTCAATAGCAAGAACGTCCTTCCTCAAGTTAGGAGACCAAAACTGTACACAATACTCCAGGTGTGGCCTCACCAAGGCCCTATACAACTGTAGCAACACCTCCCTGCCCCTGTACTCAAATCCCCTCGCTATGAAGGCCAACATGCCATTTGCTTTCTTAACCGCCTGCTGTACCTGCATGCCAACCTTCAATGACTGATGTACCATGACACCCAGGTCTCGCTGCACCTTCCCCCTTCCTAATCTGTCACCATTCAGATAGTAGTCTGTCTCTCTGTTTTTACCACCAAAGTGGATAACCTCACATTTATCCACATTATACTTCATCTGCCACACATTTGCCCACTCACCTAACCTATCCAAGTCACTCTGCAGCCTCATAGCATCCTCCTCGCAGCTCACACTGCCACCCAACTTAGTGTCATCCGCAAATTTGGAGATACCACATTTAATCCCCTCGTCTAAATCATTAATGTACAATGTAAACAGCTGGGGCCCCAGCACAGAACCTTGCGGTACCCCACTAGTCACTGCCTGCCATTCTGAAAAGTACCCATTTACTCCTACTCTTTGCTTCCTGTCTGACAACCAGTTCTCAATCCACGTCAGCACACTACCCCCAATCCCATGTGCTTTAACTTTGCACATTAATCTCCTGTGTGGGACCTTGTCGAAAGCCTTCTGAAAGTCCAAACATACCACATCAACTGGTTCTCCTTTGTCCACTTTATTGGAAACATCCTCAAAAAATTCCAGAAGATTTGTCAAGCATGATCTCCCTTTCACAAATCCATGCTGACTTGGACCTATCATGTCACCATTTTCCAAATGGGCTGCTATGACATCCTTAATAATTGATTCCATCATTTTACCCACTACTGAGGTCAGGCTGACCGGTCTATAATTCCCTGCTTTCTCTCTCCCTCCTTTTTTAAAAAGTGGGGTTCCATTGGCTACCCTCCACTCGATAGGAACTGATCCAGAGTCAATGGAATGTTGGAAAATGACTGTCAATGCATCCGCTATTTCCAAGGCCACCTCCTTAAGTACTCTGGGATGCAGTCCATCAGGCCCTGGGGATTTATCGGCCTTCAATCCCATCAATTTCCCCAACACAATTTCCCAACTAATAAAGATTTCCCTCAGTTCCTCCTCCTTACTAGACCCTCTGACCCCTTTTATATCCGGAAGGTTGTTTGTGTCCTCCTTAGTGAATACTGAACCAAAGTACTTGTTCAATTGGTCTGCCATTTCTTTGTTCCCCGTTATGACTTTCCCTGATTCTGACTGCAGGGGACCTACGTTTGTCTTTACTAATCTTTTTCTCTTTACATACCTATAGAAACTTTTGCAATCCGCCTTAATGTTCCCTGCAAGCTTCTTCTCGTACTCCATTTTCCCTGCCCTAATCAAACCCTTTGTCCTCCTCTGCTGAGTTCTAAATTTCTCCCAGTCCCCAGGTTCGCTGCTATTTCTGGCCAATTTGTATGCCACTTCCTTGGCTTTAATACTATCCCTGATTTCCCTTGATAGCCACGGTTGAGCCACCTTCCCTTTTTTATTTTTACGCCAGACAGGAATGTACAATTGTTGTAATTCATCCATGCGGTCTCTAAATGTCTGCCATTGCCCATCCACAGTCAACCCCTTCAGTATCATTCGCCAATCACGCCTCATACCTTCAAAGTTACCCTTCTTTAAGTTCTGGACCATGGTCTCTGAATTAACTGTTTCATTCTCCATCCTAATGCAGAATTCCACCATATTATGGTCACTCTTCCCCAAGGGGCCTCGCATCATGAGATTGTTAATTAATCCTCTCTCATTACACAACACCCAGTCTAAGATGGCCTCCCCCCTAGTTGGTTCCTCGACATATTGGTCTAAAAAACCATCCCTTATGCACTCCAGGAAATCCTCCTCCACCGTATTGCTTCCAGTTTGGCTAGCCCAATCTATGTGCATATTAAAGTCACCCATTATAACTGCTGCACCTTTATTGCATGCACTCCTAATTTCCTGTTTGATGCCCTCCCCAACATCACTACTACTATTTGGAGGTCTGTACACAATTCCCACTAACGTTTTTTGCCCTTTAGTGTTCTGCAGCTCTACCCATATAGATTCCACATCATCCAAGCTAATGTCTTTCCTAACTATTGCATTAATCTCCTCTTTAACCAGCAAAGCTACCCCACCTCCTTTTCCTTTTATTCTATCCTTCCTGAATGTTGAATACCCCTGGATGTTGAGTTCCCAGCCCTGATCATCCTGGAGCCACGTCTCCGTAATCCCAATCACATCATATTTGTTAACATCTATTTGCACACTTAATTCATCCACCTTATTGCGGATACTCCTTGCATTAAGACACAAAGCCTTCAGACTTGCTTTTTTAACACCCTTTGTCCTTTTAGAATTTTGCTGTACAATGGCCCTTTTTGTTCTTTGCCTTGGGTTTCTCTGCCCTCCACTTTTCCTCATCTCCTTTCTGTCTTTTGCTTTTGCCTCATTTTTGTCTCCCTCTGTCTCCCTGCATAGGCTCCCATCCCCCTGCCATATTAGTTTAACTCCTCCCCAACAGCACTAGCAAACACTCCCCCTAGGAGATTGGTTCTGGTCCTGGCCAGGTGCAGACCGTCCGGTTTGTACTGGTCCCACCTCCCCCAGAACCGGTTCCAATGCCCCAGGAATTTGAATCCCTCCCTGCTGCACCACTGCTCAAGCCACGTATTCATCTGCGCTATCCTGCGATTCCTACTCTGACTAGCACGTGGCACTGGTAGCAATCCCGAGATTACTACTTTTGAGGTCCTACTTTTTAATTTAGCTCCTAGCTCCTTAAATTCTTTTCGTAGGACCAAATCCCTTTTTTTACCTATATCGTTGGTACCAACGTGCACCACGACAACTGGCTGTTCTCCCTCCCATTTCAGAATGTCCTGCACCCGCTCTGAGACATCCTTGACCCTTGCACCAGGGAGGCAACATACCATCCTAGAGTCTCGGTTGCGGCCGCAGAAACGCCTATCTATTCCCCTCACCATCGAATCCCCTATCACTATCGCGCTCCCAATCTTTTTCCTGCCCTTCTGTGCAGCAGAGCCAGCCACGGTGCCATGAACTTGGCTGCTGCTGCCCTCCCCTGATGAGTCATCTCCCCCAACAGTACTCAAAGCAGTGTATCTGTTTTGCAGGGGGATGACCACAGGGGACCCCTGCACTATCTTTCTTGCACTACTCTTCCTGCTGGTCTTCCATTCCCTATGGCCGACTCCTGCTCCTAATTCTTGTCTAGATCAAAAACAGAAGTGGAGACTGTAAATGTAAGTTCTACGCCCAAGAGAGAAAGTGCAGTATAATAGTCACAGAGGAAACATGTGCCTGGGATTTCCCACTTCTGCCACTCCCTGACTTTGCATCCGTTCAGGTTTTATTGGATGGAGAATGGGGAGGGCAGACACCCACAGAATCAGAGAACGCCACCCCCACTCCCCAGTCAGTATGTGGAAGGGGTGCTCAAGCTAGAAAGCAGAGAAAGAAGATGGCTACAGACATTCCCAGAGGAGGAGCCAGGGCGCAGGTGGTAAAGTGGATCTGCCCAAATGCTGGACGTGCCCAGGCTACCAATAAAAGAGATTGCATGGTTGTAGGGTCCTGTCACACCGTAAATCTACCAGTGACGCATTGAGTAGGGACTGTGAACCCGACCGTGATAAATCTATACTGTAATCATGGACTTCGAATGCAATCACGGTGCAGTGTTACTGAGCAAAGTGCAGACCTACTGGTGAGATTTTCATCACACACTTAAAATACTATTACACGCATGATTCAGATTCTGTTAAAAGAAAGACTTGCATTGATATAGCGACTTTCACAACCACCGGACGCATTACAGCCAATGATGTACATTTTGTTTTGGAGTGTAGTCACTGTTTTAATGTGGGAAACGCAGCAGCCAATTTGCGCACAGCAAGCTCCCACAAACAGCAATGTGATGGTGAGCAGGTAATCTGTTCTAGCGATGTTGATTGAGGGATAACTGTTGGCCCCAGGGAGAACTCCCCCTTCTTCGAAATAGTGGCCATAGGATCTTTTACATTTAACGCCTCATCCGAAAGATGGCACCTCCGACAGTGCGACGCTCCCTCAGCATTGCCCCTCCGACAGTGCGACACTCCCTCAGTACTGCCCCTCCGACAGTGCGGCACTCCCTCAGCACTGCTCCTCAAACAGTGCGGCGCTCCCTCAGCACTGCTCCTCCAACAGTGCGGCACTCCCTCAGTACTGCCCCTCCGACAGTGCGGCGCTCCCTCAGTACTGCCCCTCCGAAAGTGCGGCGCTCCCTCAGTACTGCCCCTCCGACAGTGCGGCGCTCCCTCAGTACTGCCCCTCCGACAGTACGGCCCTCCCTCAGTACTGCCCCTCCGACAGTGCGGCGCTCCCTCAGTACTGCCCCTCCGAAAGTGCGGCGCTCCCTCAGTACTGCCCCTCCGACAGTGCGGCGCTCCCTCAGTACTTCCCCTCCGACAGTACGGCCCTCCCTCAGTACTGCCCCTCCGACAGTGCGGCGCTCCCTCAGTACTGCCCCTCCGACAGTGCGGCGCTCCCTCAGTACTGCCCCTCCGACAGTACGGCCCTCCCTCAGTACTGCCCCTCCGACAGTGCGGCGCTCCCTCAGTACTGCCCCTCCGAAAGTGCGGCGCTCCCTCAGTACTGCCCCTCCGACAGTGTGGCGCTCCCTCAGTACTGCCCCTCCGACAGTGCGGCCCTCCCTCAGTACTGCCCCTCCGACAGTGCGGCGCTCCCTCAGTACTGCCCGTCCGACAGTGCGGCGCTCCCTCAGTACTGCCCCTCCGACAGTGCGGCCCTCCCTCAGTACTGCCCCTCCGACAGTGCAGCACTCCCTCAGTACTGTACTGGAGTGTCAATGTAGATTTTTGTGCCTGGTGTGGAACTTGAACCCACAATCATTTGACTCGGAGGCGAGGGTGCTACCCACTGAACCACACAATGGATATTCATGGTTATTGAGTATGTTTACTTTTATTGTGCTTAGTATTGAACCAGGTGATAATACTGGTCATCATATAAAAGTTGTTAAATAAGGTCGTGACGGCTTTGTGTCTGACTGTGGTGCCTCTGATGAAGATTTAAATTGTATTTCACTCTGTGATCTTGCTTGTGACAGACTCTACTTGGCTGAATATGATCATGTTTTGGACTGGGTTATGTAGGATTGTGAGCTAATAAAGACGCAGTCCCGGCCTGCAAGACCATCGGCAGGCCGGGGCCATTAGAGGGAGCAGCGTACTGCGGTATACCACTGCAGGGAGCAGCGCGTGCTGCTGCAGGAGGGCGAGGGCTGACTGCAGTTTGGGCAGGGCCCAGGGGCAGCATGGGCCCAGCCCACACTGCGATATGTGAGCGCACTGGGTCCGTGCAGCAGAGCTGGTCTCCAGTCGTCCTGGTTAACCCTTGCCCCTGGACCAAGACCTCGCTCTGTCAAGCCCGTGTGGTGGCTGGTGTACAACGGTCACCCCACGTTAAAACAATCCACCCACAGGCACCTTCCACCCTTCAGGATGTTGTTCGGGATCCGGAATATCATTGAAATAGCTGTGAACTCATCCGTTTTTGGTGTGGAAGCAAGTCATCCTCGCTTCGAGGGACTGCCTATGATGAATATAAGCATCGTATTTGAAAGCCGGGACATAGCCTGAAATGAAATGCTGGAAGAAAGTGAGGTTCATCCGATATCTTTCAACAGAGGTTACCATTTTGTAATTTGTTGATGAGTTATTTCCTGCACCTTGTGGGCGCTGGGCAACATTTAATGTTCACATTTCCAACATAGCCGTACAGGGTGATATGAGATACTTGGCCAGGCCGGGAAGTAGGTTCAGATACACCAGGCCAGCAGGACACATGGGCACGGGTTCAGGGTTGTGAGGGCAAGTTTAGAGTAGATACGTCGAGGCATTTCTTTACCTTTTAGGATCTCCAGTCTGTGCATTTATATATAAGCCAAATGCAATCTGGTGCATGCTCGAGGGGCCTGGACAGGTGACCGAAAGCTTGGTCAAAGAGGTAGGTTTCAAAGAGCATCTTCGAGGAGGAGAGATAGGTAGAGAGGCAGGGAGGTTTAGGTAGGTAATACTAGAGCTTTAGGGCCCAGGTGGTGAAGGCAGGGCCGCTAGTGGTGGAGCTATGAGAATCAGGGATGTGCGAGAGGCCAGAATTGGAGGAGCGCAGAGATCTCGGAGGTTGTGGGGCTGGAGGAGATTACAGAGATAGGGAGGGGCGAGGGCCACGGAGGGATTTGAAAACAAGGATGAGGATTTTAAAATCGAGGCATTGCTAGACCGGGAGCCAATGTAGATGAGCGAGCACAGTGGGTGATGGGTGAACGGGGCTCAGTGCGAGTTAGGGTTCGGCCAACAGAGTTTTGGAGGAGCTTAAGATGACTGGAGGATGGAAGGTGGGAGAAGAAAGCAGCTTCTGTGGGGAGGGGGGGAGAGTATTGCAGGGGGTAGGGGAGAGGACTAAGAAGAATAGTGCCCGAGGAAAATCAGCCCGCTGAAGCGAAAATGTCAAGCTGAAGGTAAGCTAGGCGGCCCGAGTATGGAATCAGGTAAAATAGTGAAACAAGTTCTGCAGGCCCTCCCTGGGGGTGCTGCTTACCTGAGAGCCTGCTTAACTAAACAACAACAACCTGTATTTATAGAGCGCCTTTAACGTGGTGAAACTTCCCAAGGCGCTTCACAGGAGTGTTAAGCGATAAAAATTTGACACCGAGCCGCATAAGTAGAAATTGGCGCAGGTGATCAAAAACTGGGTCAAAGAGGAATGTTTTAAATGTTTGAAGGAGTGTCTTGAAGGATGAAAGAGAGGTTTAGGGAGGGAGTTCCAGAGCTTGGGGCCCAGGCAACAGAAGGCACGGCCACCGATGGTGGAACGATTATAATCAGGGATGGTCAGGAGGGCAGAATTAGAGGAGCGCAGACATCTCTGTGGGGCTAAAGGAGATTACAGAGATGGGGAGATGGTCCCTTAATAAACCTTGAGCATACTTTGTGTTCAGGTTCCCAGCGTGCTGTTCCCTGGCCGGTGACACTGAGCACAGAAAAGGTCACAGCCGCCTGTGCCTGATTATATGGGGAGCCTTTGCCCAATGTGAATTACCAGCCCCATTGTGTGCTACATGGTTTGATGCCCCTGTACCATGTGTCTGTTCGTCCCTCATGAGCAATGCCACGAGCGCCCTGCTAGTTTAAAATAAAATTCACGAGATGTGGGCATTGCTGGCAAGGCCGGCATTTATTGCCCATCCCCCTAATTGCCCCTTGAGAAGGTGGTGGTGAGCTGCCTTCTCGAACCGCGGCAGACCGTGTGGCGAAGGTGCTCCCACAGTGCTGTCAGGAAGGGATTTAATCCAGCAAGGATGAGGGGAACGTGGAGGTGGTGGTGTTCCCATGCGCCTGCTGCCCTTGTCCTTCTAGGGGGTAGAGGTCGCGGGTTTGGGAGGTGCTGCCGAAGAAGCCTTGGCGAGTTGCTGCAGTGCATCTTGTAGATGGTGCACATTCTTATTTTAACCAATACACAGAATGACCGTACACAACCTATGCTGTCACCATCATAGGCAGTCACTTGGAATCGAGAAAGACTTGCTTCCACTCTTAAAATGAGGTGACTGAACAGTCCAATACGCGAACCACAGTCCCTGTCACAGGTGGGACAGACAGTGGTTGAGGGAAGGGGAGGGTGGGACTGGTTTGCCGCACGCTCCTTCCGCTGCCTGCGCTTGGTTTCTGCACGCTCTCGGCGATGAAACTCAAGGTGCTCAGCGCCCTCCCGGATGCACTTCCTCCACTTAGGGCAGTCTTTGAAACATAGAAACATAGAAAATAGGTGCAGGAGCAGGCCATCCGGCCCTTCGAGCCTGCACCACCATTCAATAAGACCATGGCTGATCATTCCTTCAGTATCCCATTCCTGCTTTCTCTCCATACCTCTTGATCCCTTTAGCTGCAAGGGCCATATCTAACTCCCTCTTGAATATATCCAGTGAACTGGCAGGGACTCCCAGGTGTCAGTGGGGATGTTGCGCTTTATCAGGGAGGCTTTGAGGGTGTCCTTGTAACGTTTCCTCTGCCCACCTTTGGCTCATTTGCCGTGAAGGAGTTCCGAGTAGAGCGCTTGCTTTGGGAGTCTCATGTCTGGGGCATGCGGACAATGTGGCCCGCCCAGCGGAGCTGGTCGACTGTGGTCAGTGCTTCAATGCTGGGGATGTTGGCCTGGTCAAGGACACTAACGTTGGTGCATCTGTCCTCCCAGGGGATTTGCAGGATCTTGCGGAGTCGTTGGTGATGTGGGAGTGTTTTGATGTCTTTATCCAGCTCCGACACCCTTCAATAAAAGCAAAACATGAAATAAAGCCACCCCTCAATAAGACATCAGTATCTGTGCTTTATTGATAACTGCTCTATTATTACAAGCTTGATGAACTTTTAAACCGTTTGTACAAACAAAAATCACAACCGTACTTGCTTGTTGAGTTTTATAAAAGTTACATTAAAAACAGGGCTGTAGATGAAAAAAGGGAACCCTTGTAGTGAAGGAGGTGGCTCTGCCTCTAAGCCAGTTTTGGAATCCCAAGTTTATGAAGAAGATGAGTTATTCTTATTGCAAGAAGTGCCGTGAGATTTAATTCAATGGCGGCTGGACCGTGTGCAACGTTTTCCAAAATCGTCGCATCACTGGTGACTCCGTCACGTGTTACACAGGGCCCTGTAAATGCAAGAACAGAAGGCCTTTAATGCAAAACCGCGTAAGATAGGTCACGAGCATCACCTTAACTGAATCACGTGGGTTCAGGGTCGCCAACTCTGGGCTTATTCCTGGAGGTTTCATCACGTGACCTCTCGCCTCGAGCCCGCCATTGGTCCATCCCCCAACCAATTGGAAGTGGAACAGCCTAATTGTTACCAAATTGGATCCACCTTGACTGTAGGTGAAACAGCCTTCCCCCCCCACCCCATCTCCAATATTTTTATAATTAATAAATGGAAGTGTTGAAAGAAAATGAGGAAACATTTGTTAATGTCCCTATAGCTTTCTTTCCCTGAGCCTTTGTTGACTGCAGTGCCCTGCAGGTTAATCATCAATTCCTGGAGACTCCAGGCCAGTCCTGGAGGGGTGGGCTATGCTTCCCTTAGGAGCAGGGAAGGACAATCCAGTGAGCCTCGTTCGAGCGAGGTTTGGAGCTGAGGTTCTAAGGCCCAGTCTGCGGACCCCCCCCCCCCCGCTCTCATCCAGCGAGGCTCCAGGCCGAAGGTAGAGCTTTGCGAAATGACCCCCAGGATACTTTTAATACACGACTGACCACAGCGCGTTCTGTTTGTAACACTTGTGGGAAAATCAATGGAAGAAATTTTATCTTAGACTAGTTTTATTCAAGGTGATATGTTTAACAAAAATAAAAGACTTGCATTTTTATAGCATCGGTCACAACCTCAAGATGTCCCAAAGCACTTTACAGCCAATGAAGTACTTTTTGGAGTGCAGTCACTGTTGTAATGTAAGAAATGTGGCAGCCAGTTTGCGCACAGCAAGATCCCACACACAGCAAATATCGACGAGCACACTGGGAAGACCTTGTAATGTATTTACTTCAGGGATTCTTCGCTTAAGAATTCAAAGCAACACATTGCTATTAAGTGCAGGCATCAGCTCCCCAAGGATTGTTGGACATTATATGGACATTGCGTTTTAATATTTCCCACTGCAGAAAAAAGCTGGAAACCTGTTGTGGGAGGGGCCTAGGTACTTGTTGTACTCCACATCTGATGGGCGGGGCTGGGCAGTGAAGTTACAATGGCCAGGAGAAGGCAACTCATCACAGGTAATGAGCAAAGATGGAGGGTCCATTGTTAAACAATGTGAACTCGTCAGAGATAGATCAGATGTATCTGGTCAGTGATCAAACCATTACCTGGATCAGATAACCCTGAGAGGCGGGAAACCAGAACAAAAGAAAGCCATTAAGCCCAGACCGGTTGGAAGCAAAACCCCAACACATGGGCTACTCAGAAGCCTCGAAACAAGGAAAAATTTTATTGGGCCAGAAAAGGCAAACAGATTTGGGAGATAAAAGATGGCCTTGTGGCCATAGCTCTCTCTCTTGCTCCACCTCGACAAGGACCGAGCATTCCGTCTGGGATGGATAGACAGTATGGAACTAGAAGAGACACGTTTTCACCAGGAGAAGCGGCGAGTAAGCCAACAAATCGGTGAGCATCATCCCCACCCACGCATCTTTAAGACCACAGCCACTGTGTGAGGAGGTGGCGTGCGTGCTCCCAACCAAGCCTTAGCAGGGTTTTAGTGGGGAGGTTTATCTGCAAGGACCATAGGGGTACGCCCAGCCAGTCGGTACAGATTCAGGGGTACACTGTGAATTGAGCAGAGGGTTTAGACGTTGGGTACTTCGCGATAGGGGCAGTTTAGACACGCCAGGGTATTGGATAGTACTACATCGTCACTGTGTTTACTTGTAGTTTTGCTGTGTTGAGGTAGCTTTAATAAAAGCATTGCCGGTTGAGACCGAGGTATTTGTCCGTGACTCATTCATCACTCCCAGGTCTAGAACTATTGTAACGTGGGGGTGTGTCGAAAACACCTAAGGGAAACCACTTACATAAGAACTAGTTGGTTTATTAATAAAGATTTAACAATCACATGACACGTTACCAGTTCATCCACTAGGCTCACAACTGTATACCTCATTGTGGATGATCTAGAGCCAACGGGCTGGGGTTTTATTGAGTCTTGTGAACATCACATGACTGGCTAAGCCACTCACAATGCAACAGCCCCACAAATCTGTAAGCATATTCACAGGTGCATACATTACAGACCTCCCCATCTCTTCTTTCCATCTTTTTCGGCCACCCGAGAGAGTAGACGGGGCCTCGGTTTAACAAAATGTCCGATTATGTGTGCAATCTCTGGAGTAGGAATTGAACTCACAGCACTCCTGACACAGGAGGCGAGAGTGCTACCCACTAAGCCACGGCTGTTGGTGTTATTATGATCTGGAACGCGCTGGCTGAAAGGGCAGTGCAAGCAGATTCAATCATAACTTTCAAATGGGTTCAATACTTGAAAAGGAGACATTAACAGAGCTGTGGGGAAAGAGCAGGGGGAGTAGATAGCTCTTTCAGAGAACAGACGCAAGCACGATGGCCCAACTGGCCTCCTTCTGTGCTCTGTGATTCTATGTATACGCAATTATTAAATAAGCTGATTCTCATCAGTCCTGACATATTACCGCTGCTGTCTTGTCTGTATCTGCCTCTTCCTTCACCCTTACACAATCAAACGAATAGTCATACGACTTGACAATTTACAATTATCTTTGTTACCCTTTCTGGGGCTATATTTCAATTAGTGGAAGGGCGAAAAGACATCAATCAGCTTCTTGGGAACATTTTGCCAATACAGGTTGAAACTCCCTTATCCAGAACTCCCTTATCCAGAACCACTCCTGGCCACCAGTGGCGCATGCACAGAACTTCGACACGAGCAAATTGAAGTCCTTCCTCACTGCCGACTCCCGCAATCGCTGGCCTGACCCCATGATCCATGCACCCCGCCCCCACCCCACCCTGCCACGATCTCTCTGCTGCACTCCCAACCTCAAGCCAGCCAACCCCGACATCCCCTTGCTCAGTACCTGTACCATCCAATTTAACGTGACCACCTCTCGTCCAGAAAAATCCCTTATCTGGAACAGGCCAGGTCCCGAGGATCCGGATAAGGGGGGCTTAACCTGTAGTACAATTGTGAAAACATAGGCAACTTCATTGGACACACTAATTTCCCCCCCTCTAGAGCATGTCTCTGAGATGCACTATTTCCCTTCAGTGATTGTCTTCAAGATGTGCCCCCCCTCCCCCCTTGGGGTGCAGAGACAGGAGGAGGCCATTCAGCCCCTCGAGCCTGTTCCGCCACTCAATGAGATCATGGCTGACCTGTGACCTAACTCCATACACCCGCCTTTGCCCCATATCCCTCAATACCTTTGGTTAACAGAAAGCTTTCAATATCAGATTTTAAATTAACAATTGACCCAGCACCAATTGCCGTTTGCAGAAGAGAGTTCCAAACTTCTATCAGCCTTTGTGTGTAGAAATGTTTCCTAATTTCACTCCTGAAAGGTCTGACTCTAATTATTAGACTTTGTCCCCTTATCCTAGACTCCCCAACCAGCGAAAATAGTTTCCCTCCATCTACCCTGTCTGTTCCCCTTAATTACTCGAAAACTTTGATCAAATCACCTCTTAACCTCTATATTCCAAGGTATACAAACCTAGTTTGTGTAAACTCCTCGTAATTTAACCCTTGCAGTCCGGGTATAGTTCTGGTAAACCGATGCCGTACTCCCTCCAAGGCCAATATATCCTCCCTAAGGTGTGGTACCCAGAACTGCTCACAGTGCTCCAGCTGTGGTCTAACTTATGTCCGTACTATCCTTCCATCAATTTCACATTTAAGAAGCAGTGCTGCTGTATATTGATCTGATTGATGACTCTTCCAACCAGCCTGGCATCACGTGTGTGCCTTGCGTGCCTTATCGCAACAGGCTTTACAATAGCTTCCCCTGGTGTGATGTGTTTGCTTCATGGGTTCTTTGCTTACGAATTCATAGCAACATATTGTTATTAAGAACTAGTTGGTTTATTAGCAAAGGTTTAACAATCACACGATACATTAACAGTTCATCCACCAGGCTCACAACCACCTGCCTCATCGTGGACACCTCGAACCCAACTGGACGGGGTTTTATTGAGTCTTGTGAACATCACGTGACATGGCTAAGCCACTCCCAACTCAACAGCTCCACCAGCCTGTGAGTTTACTCGCAGGTGCATACATTACACCTGTCAAAGCTGAAATGCTGAAGTTAATATCTGGGACTCACCGCCCCCCTTTTTCCGCAAGTTCCACAAAGACACCCCAAGAGGCCATTGAACATCTGAATCCCGCACAGGATGAGCTCAATGGCGCTGAAGCCTATCAGCAAGGAGAAAAGGATCACGTTGAACACAACCACTTTGTCGGGCCTCGTGCATTTGTTCCAGATCTCGGGATGAAAGAGATAGTTTTTTTCGCTGGTGAATAAATGATATAAGGAGTTAAACTTACAAAACTCTTCCTCGGTGCTTCAGTAGAAATTGAAAAAGCTATTGCAAGTGATACGATCATCAGAAGTGTACAGAAAATAATAGCAGTACGTAATTTTTACAGCACAGAAACCGACCATTTGGCCCAACAGGTCCATGCTGGTATTCATGCTCCACACGACCCTCCTCCTACCCCTCTACATCTCACTTCCTCACCATATCCTTCCATTCCTTTCTCCCTCATGTATTTATCCAGCTTCCCCTTAAATGCATCCATTGTTATTTGCCGTAAGTTCCACATTCAGGTCAATAGTTAAGAGGAATTACTTGTTCAATTATAGTCGACACCTAGGGCATTTGGAGGAGCAACATTCCTATGAAATAAGTCTTGATGGTGCAAAGATACCATGGACTGCCCAGGTTTGACTCTCTCGCCTGACCTTTTCATCTCTCTCTCCCTCCTCCTCATGCCTCCCTCTCTTCAGCTTGTCCTTCCTCCTCCCTCCTGCTCTTCCACACCCCCTCCCATCCCACCTTGGCAAAGAAGTTTCTCCTGAATTCCCGATTTCTTTTATTGGTTCATAGGATGTGGATGTCGCTGTCGCTGGCAAGGCCACACTTATTGCCCATCCTGAAATACCCTTCAGAAGATGGTGGTAAGCCGCCTTCTAGAGGGGCAGTTAAGAGTCAACCACATTGCTGTGGGTCTGGAGTCACCTATAGCCCAGACTGGGTAAGGGCGGCAGATTTCCTTCCGTAAAGGGGGCATTAGTGAACCAGTTGGGTTTTGACGACAATCCGATAGTTTCATGGTCACCATCACTGATACTCGCTTTTTATTCCAGATTTATTTAATTAACTGAATTTAAATTCTCTGGCTGCCGTGGTGGGATTTCAACTCACGTCTCGGGATCAATAGCCCGGATCAATTGGATTCATTAGTGACTATCTTGTACTTATAGCCCCTAATTTTAGACTTCCCACAAGTGGAAACATCTTCTCTACATCTACACTATTGAAGCCCTTCCTAATTTTACAGACCTCTTTCGCTCACTCCTCAGCCTTCTCTATTCTAGAGAAAAGAGAGCCAGCCTGTTCACTCTTTCCTGATATTTATAACCTCCCAGTTCTGGTATCACTTTTGTAAATTTGTTTTGCTCCTCCCCCAGGGCCTTTATGTCCTTTTATGGAGCCTCATTGTCATTGTATAGTCGTTTCAAGAAAAGCAATATGTGCCTTGAAATTTCCTGAGCTGGATGCACAAGTTACTATCCAATACAGAATCTAAAATGAGAATCATAAATACAGTCAAAGTAAATACTATCTCTTCATGAAAGAAAGCATTGCATTTATAGAGCGCTTTTCATGAACTCCAAACATCCCACAAGTTTTACAATCAATGAATACATTTGAAGTGTTGTAATGTGGGACACGCGGCAGACAATCTGCGCACAGCAAGCTCCCACAAACAGCAATGTGATAATGATCGGATCATCTGTTGTAGTGATGTTAATTGAGAGATAAATATTGGCCGGGACACCAGGGAGAACTCCCCTGCTCTTCTTCGAAATGGTGGCCATGGGATCTTTTCCACCACTGCAGAGGGCAGACGGGGCCTCGGTTTAACATCTCATCCAAACGACGGCACCTCTGACAGTGCAGCACTCCCTTGGTACCTGGGAATATCCTGAGTATCAACCTGGATGATGTGCTCAAATCCCCAGAGTGGGAATTAGAATCCATATCCTGGTGACTAAGGCTAGTGATTAGATATTAAGGGGACCGGATAGGGTAGCTAGAGAGAAACGATTCCCGCTGGTTGGGGAGTCTGGGACTAGGGGCACAGTCTTAAAAATTAGAGCCAGACCTTTCAGGAGTGAAATTAGGAAACACTTCTACACACAAAGGGCGGTAGAAGTTTGGAACTCTCTTCCGCAAACGGCAGTTGATGCTGGATCAATTGTTAATTTTAAATCTGAGATTGATAGTATATTTAAGGTGGAGATAGACAGATTTTTGAGTAATAAGGGAGTGAAGGGTTATGGGGAGCGGGCGGGGAAGTGGAGCTGAGTCCATGATCAGATCGGCCATGATCTTATTGAATGGCGGAGCAGGCTCGAGGGGCCAAATAGCCGACTCCTGCTCCTATTTCTTATGTTCTAATGTTCTTATGGTAGCTTTCTGTTAACCAAAGGTATTAAGCGATATGGGCCAAAGGCGGGTAGATGGAGTTAGGTGACAGATCAGCCATGATCCCACTGAATGTGGGAACAGGCTCGAGGGGCTGAATGGCCTCCTCTTGTTCCGGTGTTCCTATGAGTGACACGGTGATGAACACAACCAATGGCAGAGGACGAGTTCATCATTCTCCACTTGGCAAAGAAAAGATGAATATATTTGAGACTCTTACATGTCCTCTAGGTCATAATGGGCATTGTCAAGGTCTCCGCTGAAAGGTCTTGTCCAATTTCCATTATTGTACTCACACGTTGGCCCATTCACTAAGCCAAGTATGGAAGTAATGAGGCAGTATCCCGAGCCCAGTGCTCCCAGTGCCGCAAACAGAATGGAGAGGAACATCTGAAAGTGTGGCAAGATACAGATTTATTATAACATTCAAATATTACCTGCAGATTTCATTGCAAAAGCTCATGCAGACACACACATGTCAATATCAATGTCAATCATTCATTATTTCATTCACTTCACTTTGTAATGTGAGACTGTTCCTCGAAGATAATTTTGTTTTTAATCCATCAGGGTAATAATTTCTCACCCATCTCACCCTCAATCAGCTTCCCGCTGGAGTGAAGCTAATCTACAGAACAAACGGGAAATTGTTCAATCTCCGTCGCCTCCAGTCCAGATCCAAGGTCGGCCCATCCTCTGCCATCCAATTACAGTATGCAGGCGACACTTGCATCGGAGGTCGAACTCCAAGCCGTCGTCAACACCTTCACCCTGTGAGAGACTGTAGGTCCCACATTGGACTCATCAGTCACCTGAGAACTCATATTAGTGTGGAAGCAAGTCATCCTCTACTCCAAGGTTCTGCCTAAGAAGAAGAAGAATTTCTAATGTAGCTGATTGTCCCCTGGTTGCCCCCGACCTGACTCTATCTCAAACCTCAGGACTAGGTCCCTTTGGTTAAAGGACATGCGCCTGCACCATTTACAGCGTTCTCTGGGTGGTAATGTAGGAAACGCGGAAGCCAATTTGCACACAGCAAGCCCCCACAAACAGCAATGTGATAATGACCAGATAATTTGCTTTTGTTAAGATGTGTGAATTCCCTATTGAATTTATTAGTGACCATCTTACATTTATGACCCCTAGTCTTGGTCTCCCCCACAAATGGAAATATCTTCTCTACGTCTACTCTATCGAACCCCTTCATAGTCTTTGAAAGGATGAACGGTTTTGATGGAGTGGATACAGAGAGTGTTTCCACTTGTGGGGAAGAGCATAACTAGAGGCCATCAATATCAGATAGTCACCCAGAAATCCAATGGGGAATTGAGGAGAAACTTCTTTACCCAGAGAGCGGTGAGAATGTGGAACTCGCTGCCACAGGGAGGGGTTGAGGCGAATAGTATCGATGCATTTAAGGGGAGGCTGGACAAGAATATGGGGGAGAAGGGAATAGAGGGTTATGTTGATAGAGTTAGATGGGGAAAGACAGGAGGAGGTTCGAGCGGAGCAAAACACCGGCACGGACTGGTTAGGCCGAACGGCCTGTTTCTGTGCCGTATAGCCGATGTATATGTATGTCATTTTAAAGACCTCAATCAGGTCACCCCCTCAGTCTTTTCTTTTTCTCAAGCAAGGAGCCCCAGCCTGTTTTGATAAATATATCCTTATGTAATGTATTTGCTTCTTGGCTTCTTTGCTTAAGAATCCATAGCAACACATTTCTATTAAGAACTAGTTGGTTTATTAACAAAGGTTCAACAATCGGACTACACATTACCAGTTCATCCACCAGGCTCACAACTGCATACCTCATCGTGGATGACCTAGTATCAACTGGCTGGGGTTTTATTGAGTCTTGTAACATCACGTGACTGGCGAAGCCACTCACAATGCAACAGCTCTACAACTATTTTTAGATAGAACTTTAAATCAAGTGCCTCCTTTTGGTAAGGGCACCAGAACCCGCAAATTTCCAAATCAATTGGGAACTTTGCCAAATCAAATTAAAATTTGGTTGCCGGGGGTAATGATGCACTCCAGTCCTCCGGCACCCACCTCTCGCGGAAGGCCGCGAGCGTACCGGTGGACACCGCGTGCTCCATCTCCAGGGACACCCTGGCTCGGATGTAACCGCGGAAGAGAGGCAGGCAGTCGGGCTGAATGACCCCCTCGACCGCCCGCAGCCTGGACCGGCTGATGGCCCCCTTGGCCAGGCCCAGGAGCAGCCTACGAGGAGGCCTTCCGACCTGCCCGCTCCCCTCCGCACAGGGTGCCCAAAGATCAGGAGTGTGGGACTGAAGTGCAGCCAGAATTTGAGGAGCAGCCCCTTCAAATAATGGAAGAGGGGCTGCAACCTCACACACTGCACACACACGTGGAACACGGATTCCTCCAGACCGCAGAAATTGCAGGCGGCCTGGGAGGCAACAGCTCTACAAACCTTCCACCAAATCAGGTAATGTCCTTGTGAATATGTTTTGCACCTTCTCCAGTGCCTCCATATCCTTTTGATAATTATGGGGACCCGACCAGTATTCCGGCAAACAGAGTCCAGAACCAGAGGAACTCACCCCACATCTATTTGCACAGCATCCGCCACCGCCTGTTGCATGGATGTGAATCGCCGGAAACAAAATCTGTTGGAAGAAGTTATTAAGAAAAAGCAATTAAAATATGCAAGCATACTCTTAAGGGATTGATATTTAAAGTATTGGGGAAGGAGGCCATTTGGCCCCATCACCTACGTGCTGCCTCCCTCAAAGAGCCATTCCCTTGCCCCATATCCTTTTCATGTTTATTTTGTTTTTGAAACAGCCATTTCCCTTTTACTTTCTACTTCCCCACTGTTTCTGCTAGGGTAGTACATGTCCTAACAACCCTCTGTGGGGGTGGGGGCGATGGGAATCCCTTACCCTCTCCTCTAATTCTACCTTCCTGACCATCCCTGATTATAGTCGCTCCACCATCGGTGGCCGTGCCTTCTGTTGCCTGGGCCCCAAGCTCTGGAACTCCCTCCCTAAACCTCTCCACCTCTCTTTTCTCCTTCAAGACGCTCCTTAAAACCCACCTCTTTGACCCAGCTTTTGGTCACCAGCCCTAATTTCTCCTTATGCAGCTTGGTGTCAATTTTTTTCATCTCAAAATACTACTGTGAAGCACCTTGAGACGTTCCACTACGTTAAAGGCGCTATATAAATATAAGTTGTTGTTGTTCATTGTTTTACATGAAAAAAAGATTGAGGAGGAATTTCTTCACTCAGAGGGGGGGTGAATCTTTGGAATTCTCTGCCCCAGAGGACTGTGGAGGCTCAGTCTTTGAGTATATTGAAGGCTGAGATCGAGAGATTATCGGACTCTCGGGGAATCGAGGGATATGGGGATCGGGCGGGAAAGTGGAGTTGAGATCGAAGATCAGCCGTGATCTCATTGAATGGTGGAGCAGGCTCGAGGGGCCTAATTCTTATGTTCATTGCAACAACATCATCTGCTTTGAATAGCTTGGAAACATTGCAAATCACCCTGTCATGCTGTGGGAAGTCTCACTGGAAACAGTAAGAGGTGTGGAAATCTTGATAAGGTGAGCGTTGGGTATAACAATCTCGCTTTTCCTCTTCAGTTTTCAGTCACAGGGTTGGGTTTACATTCTTGCAAATGCTGCTGTTAATACCTGACCAATAATTTCAATTTTATGATAAGGAAGTTAATATTTTAACATAAATGAACTACAAAAGCCTCATTGTCAAAAGCTGGACCAGTTTTTTTCAAAACATTTTTCAAGGTAGTGACACAGAATCCTACGGCCCATCATGTCTTTGAAAGGACAATTAGTCCCACTCCCCTGCTCGTTCCCCATAGCCCTGCATTTTTTTTTCTTTTCAAGTTTATATGAAAGGTTTTGATGGAGCGGATACAAAGAGAATGTTTCCACTTGTGGGGACGAGTATAACTAGAGGCCATCAATATAAGATAGTCACCCAGAAATCCAATGGGGAATTCAGGAGAAACTTCTTTACCCAGAGAGGGGTGAGAATGTGGAACTCGCTGCCACAGGGAGGGGTTGAGGTGAATAGTATCGATGTATTTAAGGGGAGGCTGGACAAGTGTATGGGGGAGAAGGGAATCGAGGGTTATGCTGATAGATTTAGATGGGGAAAGACAGGAGGAGGCTCGAGTGGGACATAAACCCCGGCACGGACTGGTTGGGTCCAATGGCCTGTTTCTGGGCCGTGTATCCAAAGTAATATCCAATTCCCGGTTTGAAAGTTACTATTGAATCTGCTCCCACCGCCCTTTCACAACAACTCGCTGTGTAAAAACATTCTCATCTCCTCTCTGGTTTTTTTGCCAGTTATCTTAAATCTGTGTCCTCTGGTTACCGACACTCCTGCCCCGGGAACAGTTTCTCTCTATGTAGTCCATCAAAACAGGACATAATTTTGAACACCCCTAACGACTCTCCCCTTAACCTTCTCTGCTCCAAGGAGAACAACCCCAGCTTCTCTAGTCATCACTAGAATTTCAGTAGTGTTATGGTGATTGAGAGAAATCTTCGCGCCATCTCAATTTTAGCTGTGAGGAGCGCCCAACAGGTACTATGCTAATATTTTGTCGTTCTGAACTTGGGCAGTGCCTGAAGAGAGCGTTTTGCGCTATTTTACACTTGGCTGAAGTAATGGTGGCGACATCTGAAACTGCTAGTGGAAGCAACTGTGTACAGTTCTGGTCACATTACAGGAAAGATGTTAACCGAAGGTATTAAGGGATGTGGGCCAAATGGAGTTAGGTCGCAGATCAGTCATGATCTGATTGAATGGTGGAGCAGGCTCGAGGGGCTGATTGGCCTCCTCCTGTTCCTATGTGATTGCACTGGAGAGGGTACAGAGAAGATTTACCAGGATGTTGCCTGGACTGGAGAATTTTAGCTTTGAGGAAAGATTGGATAGACTGGGTATGTTTTCTTTGGAACAGAGGAGGTTGAGGGGACACCTGATTGAGGTGTATAAAATTATGAGGGGCCTGGATAGAGTGGATAGGAAGGACCTATTTCCCTTAGCAGAGGGGTCAACAACCAGGGGGCACAGATTTAAAGTAATTGGTAAAAGGATTAGAGGGGAGTTGAGGAGAATCTTTTTCACCCAGAGGGTGGTGGGGGTCTGGAACTCACTGCCTGAAAGGGTGGTAGAGGCAGAAACCCTCACCACATTTAAAAAGTACTTGGATGTGCACCTGAAGTGCCGTAACCCACAGGGCTATGGACCGAGAGCTGGAAAGTGGGATTTAGGCCGGGTAGCTCTTTGTCGGCCGGTGCGGACACGACGGGCCGAATGGCCTCCTTCTGTGCTGTAAATTTCTGAGATTCTATGATTCAATTTGAACTGATCATTAAGACTGACAGATGACATTAAAGGATACAATTGCAGCAAGGCTTTCCCTCTGCCCAGACAGTAAATACGCTTGGTGACAATAATGTAAAGTGAGAATTGTCTAAGAGTATCCAAAAGATAATTCAAAACTATACTTGTTATTCTGACATTTAAATTTGTTTCAGCAAATCTTCAAGTGACTAATAAAGGTAGTGCATGTTAACTGCGGTTTCCTGTTCTCCAGGGCAGTGCACCATTAGCTAAAAGCTCAGAAACCAAATAAAGTACTTGAAATCTTTGGGACTTGCCAGAGAATGCTGTGCATTCACTGGCTAATGGTTACTCATTGATCCTCGTGCCTGATTCGTACAGTCCTGGCTAGCAATGTCTGAAGGGCAATGACCAGTTGCTTTGTTCATATATTGCCTGCACTATCTTGGTTAGAACTGCTCGAAGTATTCAGCACGCTTCAGCTGGGTAGCACTCTCACTTCTGAGTCAGAAGGTCGTGGGTTCAAGTCCCACTCTCGGAACTTGAGCGCATAAATCTAGGCTGACACTCCCAGTGCAGTACTGAGGGAGCCCCGCACTGTCGGAGGGGCAGTACTGAGGGAGCGCCGCACTGTCGGAGGGGCAGTACTGAGGGAGCCCCGCACTGTCGGAGGGGCAGTACTGAGGGAGCGCCGCACTGTCGGAGGGGCAGTACTGAGGGAGCGCCGCACTGTCGGAGGGGCAGTACTGAGGGAGCGCCGCACTGTCGGAGGGGCAGTACTGAGGGAGCGCCGCACTGTCGGAGGGGCAGTACTGAGGGAGCGCCGCACTGTCGGAGGGGCAGTACTGAGGGAGCCCCGCACTGTCGGAGGGGCAGTACTGAGGGAGCGCCGCACTGTCGGAGGGGCAGTACTGAGGGAGCCCCGCACTGTCGGAGGGGCAGTACTGAGGGAGCGCCGCACTGTCGGAGGGGCAGTACT
Organism: Pristiophorus japonicus; assembly: GCF_044704955.1. Lineage (NCBI taxonomy): Eukaryota > Metazoa > Chordata > Chondrichthyes > Pristiophoridae > Pristiophorus > Pristiophorus japonicus. The sequence continues at coordinate 97,563,039 of NC_091996.1, forward strand.
GAGGGAGCGCCGCACTGTCGGAGGGGCAGTACTGAGGGAGCGCCGCACTGTCGGAGGGGCAGTACTGAGGGAGCGCCGCACTGTCGGAGGGGCAGTACTGAGGGAGCGCCGCACTGTCGGAGGGGCAGTACTGAGGGAGCGCCGCACTGTCGGAGGGGCAGTACTGAGGGAGCGCCGCACTGTCGGAGGGGCAGTACTGAGGGAGCGCCGCACTGTCGGAGGGGCAGTACTGAGGGAGCGCCGCACTGTCGGAGGGGCAGTACTGAGGGAGCCCCGCACTGTCGGAGGGGCAGTACTGAGGGAGCCCCGCACTGTCGGAGGGGCAGTACTGAGGGAGCGCCGCACTGTCGGAGGGGCAGTACTGAGGGAGCGCCGCACTGTCGGAGGGGCAGTACTGAGGGAGCCCCGCACTGTCGGAGGGGCAGTACTGAGGGAGCGCCGCACTGTCGGAGGGGCAGTACTGAGGGAGCCCCGCACTGTCGGAGGGGCAGTACTGAGGGAGCGCCGCACTGTCGGAGGGGAAGTACTGAGGGAGCGCCGCACTGTCGGAGGGGCAGTACTGAGGGAGCGCCGCACTGTCGGAGGGGCAGTACTGAGGGAGCGCCGCACTGTCGGAGGGGCAGTACTGAGGGAGCGCCGCACTGTCGGAGGGGCAGTACTGAGGGAGCGCCGCACTGTCGGAGGGGCAGTACTGAGGGAGCGCCGCACTGTCGGAGGGGCAGTACTGAGGGAGCGCCGCACTGTCGGAGGGGCAGTACTGAGGGAGCGCCGCACTGTCGGAGGGGCAGTACTGAGGGAGCGCCGCACTGTCGGAGGGGCAGTACTGAGGGAGCGCCGCACTGTCGGAGGGGCAGTACTGAGGGAGTGCCGCACTGTCGGAGGGGCAGTACTGAGGGAGCGCCGCACTGTTGGAGGGGTGGTACTGAGGGAGTGCCGCACTGTCAGAGGTGCTGTCTTTCGGACGAGATGTTAAACTGAGGCCCCGTCTGCTCTCTCAGGTGGATGTAAAGGATCCCATGGCACTATTTCAAAGAGCAGCAGGGGAGTTTCCCCTGGTGTCCTGGGGCCAATATTTATCCCTCAATCAGCATAATTAAAACAGATGATCTGGTCATTATCACATTGCTGTGTGTGGGAGCTTGCTGTGCGCAAATTGGCTGCCGCGTTTCCCAAATTACAACAGTGACTACACTCCAAAAGTACTTCATTGGCTGTAAAGCGCTTTGAGACATCCGGTTATCATGAAAGGCGCTATATAAAGGCAAGTCTTTTATGTGAGAATGATCATGCCTACATAAGTGAGGATGATTCATTTTGTGTTGTTATGTGTGTTTGAGTGATTGTGTGTGATAAGGAGTAAGGATAAACAAGATTTGGAGACACTGGAGAGGGTGCAGAGAAGATCTACAAGGATGATGCCAGAAATGCGAGATTATATATAACAGGAAAGGATGAACAGGCTGGGTCTCTTTTCTCTTGAATAGAGAAGGCTGAGGGGTGAGCTAATAGGGGTCTTTAAAATGATGAAAGGTTTTGATGGAGTGGATACAGAGAGAATGTTCCCACTTGTGGGGAAGAGTATAACTAGAGGCCATCAATATCAGATAGTCATCCAGAAATCCAATGGGGAATTCAGGAGAAACTTCTTTACCCAGAGAGCGGTGAGAATGTGGAACTCGCTGCCACAGGGAGGGGTTGAGGCGAATAGTATCGATGTATTTAAGGGGAGGCTGGACAAGTATATGGGGGAGAAGGGAATAGAGGGTTATGCTGATAGAGTTAGATGGGGAAAGACGGGAGGAGGCTCGAGTGGGACATAAACGCCGGTATGGTTCTGTGCTGTATATCCTATGTAATCCCGTCTGTATGTTAATACTTTAGGCCCAACAAGCTCATAATGTGTTCATAGACCATCTCATTACATCCCTCAAGCCTTTCTGTTTCCAGCAACACACCTAGTTGTCCCATTTGTACTGTCCTCTTCAATGGCCTCTCCCCGTAATTTATTCCAACGCTCTTTGGGTGAAAATGTTCCACCTGACTTCCTTCTCAGTCCTAAGCAACGCACTGCCTGAGCGGGCGATGGCAACAGATTCAATAATAGCCTTCAAACAGGAATTGGATAAATACTCGAAGGAGAAAAAAAATTGTAGGGATATGTGGGAAAGAGCGGGGCAGTGGGACTAACTGGGTTATTCTTCGAAGGAGCTGGTGCAGATTCGATGGACCGAATGGCCTCCATCTGTCGCTACCATATATAAAGTATATATCCACAGATCCTTAAAGGTTGCAGGACAGGTCGATAAAGTCGTTAAAAAGGCATAGTGAATGCTTTCTTTTATTAACCGAGGCATAGAACACAAGAGCAGGGGGGTTATGCTTGAACTGTATAAAACCCTCGTTAGGCCACAGCTGGAGTACTGCGTGCAGTACTGGTCACCACATTACAGGAAAGTTGTGGAGAGGGTACAGAGGAGATTTACCAGGATGTTGCCAGGACTGGAGAATTTTAGCCAAGAGGAAAGATTGGGTAGGCTGGGTTGTTTTCCAAGGAACAGAGGAGGTTGAGGGCGACCTTATTGAGGTGTATAAAATTATGAGGGGTCTAGATAGAGTGGATAGGAAGGCCCCGTCTCCCCTCAATAACCAGGGGGCATAGATTTAAAGTAATTGGTAGAAGGATTAGAGGGGAAATGAGGAAGAATTTCTTCACCCAGAGGGTGGTGGGGGTCTGGAACTCACGGCCTGAAAGGGTGGTAGAGGCAGAAACCCTCACCACATTTAAAAAGTACTTGGATGTGCACCTGAAGTGCTGTAACCCACAGGGCTACGGACCCAGAGCTGGAAAATGGGATTAGGCTGGGTAGCTCTTTTTCGACTGGGGTGGGCACGATGGGCCGAATGGCCTCCTTCCGTGCTGTAAATTGCTCTGCTTTTGTAAGTCTCTTTGCTCCAGTTCCATGTTAGAGCCTACCTCTGACCTCAGGCTAAATGTACACCCTATGTTTGCAGTGTTGGAGCGGAACAAGATGCAGTGGCTACTCTTTTTGGCCTCAGTAGATGAGCAGTGTGAGAACCCTGTACAATGACCTCGAGCATTTTCTTCATGATAGATGCAAGACTAACTGAACTGCATTTATATAGCGCCATATACATAGTAAAAACATCCCAAGGGGCTTCATAGGAGTGATTATAAAACAAACATTTGACACCGAGCCACACAAGGGGATATTAGGGCAGGTGACCAAAAGTTTGGTCAAAGAGGCAGGTTTTAAGGAGTGTCCTAAAGGAGGCAGCGAGGTTTAGGGAGGGAATTCCAGAGCTTAGGGCTCGGGCAGCTTGAGGCATGGCCGCCGATGGTGGAGTGATAGAAATCGGGAGGTGGGGGTACCAGAATTGGAGGAGCGCAGGGATCTCAGGGGGTTGGAGGAGGTTACGGAAATAGGGAGGGGTGAGTCCATGGAATGATTTGAAAACAAGGATGTGAATTTTAAGATCGAGGTGTTGCCGGACCGGGAGCCAACGGAGATCCAGCCTTCTAGCACAGATCATGTGTTGGAGTTTTTCCAATTGTTAACGAGTTGCCGTCAAACTACAGTTGCCAACTCTGGCTGCATGTATCACTAGAGGTTTCATCACATGTCCTCCTGACTCCAATGTCCCCGCCCCCACCAAGCCAATATTTAACTAATAAACGAACGTGTTCAACGAAAATGAGAAAAAAAAATGCCCCCTATGATTTTTCTCCCGGAGATGAATCGTGAACTTCCTGGAAACTCCAGGACAATCCTGGAGGGTTAGCAATCCTGTCCTCAAACCCCTGACAGAGATAGAAGACTCCCTCTTCAAGTTTTCAAATCAATCTTTTTCACACAAAGTCACTGACAGGTTTTATTCTTCTTATTGTTTGTTGTAGCAGTTTTTGTTACAACTGAGTGGCTCGCTGGGCCATTTAAAAATCAACCACATTGCTGTGGGTCTGGCGTCACATATCGGCCGGCCAGACCGGATAAGGACGGCAGATTTCCTTCCCTGAAGGGTATTAATGACCCAGATGGGTTTTTACGACAATCCGATATCACTGATACTCGCTTTTTATTCCAGATTTATTTAATTAACTGAATTTAAATTCCCCAGCTGCTGTGGTGGGATATGAACTTGAGTCTCTGGACCATTAGTCCCGGTCTCTGGGTTACTGGCCCAGTAAAATTACCACTATGCTCGCGTTCCCCCTTTAAGTTACCATGCTGCTTTAACAGACAACATTCCAACAGTTAACATCACGACCCTGCTCTGTCACAATAAATATCGGTTAGGATCAACGAGAACTATGTGTTAAACAACAATCGTGTACGGAGACTAAAATGAATTCTCACCAAGATGCCACCTCCAATAATCCCTCCGAGATACAGGACCTCCGGCGTCATTTTGTTGAGGTCTTGCACATATTCCACCTCAAAGTTGGGGAAGAGAAGGAGGACGTTGGCCACGATACACAAGAAAGCAAAGGGGTACAAGGAGACCCCGATACACTGAGCGCATTTCCCCGTGCACATTGTGCTCGAAGGTTACAGGCCAGGTGACAACGAGGGCACTGCACAGAACCTGTCGGGTTTTATCAGCAAAGGGCTGGTGACGACAGTTCAGATAAAGCCTACGTTACACTTTCCTCTCGCGAAGGGCAGGCTTTCTGACTCGTGCCACCAATGAATGTGCAGAAAATCTGGGACTTCTCCATCTCTCTTATCTCTGTTTGTTTTTTCCTCGCATATGTCTACCAATGAACGGTAAAGAGATAAGCATGAGAGAGCAGAGGTTGGATACCAAAGCTTTGAACGGCAATAAATGCAAGCAGAGCAATTGGGTTGTTTTGTGTCCAAAAATGATTAACATCTGGAAAACAAAATGAGCTCACATTACAGTAACGGATATACTGAAATACTCACTTCCCAGTCACTTGGATAGGTCCTTCCTCCTCAAGCACTGTAGCCTAGTTTCAGGGGGCGGTTTTAACCCCACTCAACTCAGCAGAAAGATGGTGTGTGGGCAACAACAACCTGTATTTATATAGCGCCTTTAACGTCCCCGGGAGCTTCACGGGAGCGTGATAAGACAAAAAAATAAATTTGACACCGAGCCAGATAAAAAGAAATTACAACAGATGACCAAAGAACATAAGAATTCGGAGCAGGAGTCGGCCATTCGGCCCCTCGAGCCTGCTCCGCCATTCAGTGAAATCATGGCTGATCTTCGATCTCAACTCCACTTTCTTGCACTGTCCTCATATCCCGCGATTCCCTCAATATCCAAAAATCTAGCGATCTCTGTCTCGAATGTACTCAAAGACTGAGCTTCCACAGCCCTCTGGGGCAGAGAATTCAGAGGTTCACCCCACATTTTCAAAATGGATTGAATGTGAAATAATGTCGGGAAGCACTGCCACCGCCACTATTGAAAGTCTGAGGGCCATGTTTGCCACTCACGGCCTGCCTGACATACTGGTCAGTGACAACGGGCCATGTTTCACCAGTGCCGAATTTACAGAATTCATGACCTGCAATGGGATCAAACATGTCACCTCAGCCCCGTTTAAACCAGCCTCCAATGGGCAGGCAGAGCGGGCAGTACAAACCATCAAACAGAGCCTTAAACGAGTCACAGAAGGCTCACTCCAAACCCGCCTGTCCTGAGTACTGCATAGCTACCGCACGAGACCCCACTCGCTCACAGGGGTGTCCCCGGCTGAGCTACTCATGAAAAGGACACTTAAAACCAGACTCTCGCTGGTTCACCCCAACCTGCATGATCAGGTAGAGAGCAGGCGGCAGCAACAAAATGTAAACGATGGTCGCGCCACTGTGTCACGGGAAATTGATCTGAATGACCCTGTGTATGTGCTAAACTATGGACATGGTCCCAAATGGATCGCGGGCACGGTGATAGCTAAAGAAGGGAATAGGGTGTTTGTAGTCAAACTAGACAATGGACAAATTTGCAGAAAGCACCTGGACCAAACGAGGCTGCGGTTCACAGACTGCCCTGAACAACCCACAGCAGACACCATCTTTTTCGAACCCACAACACACACCCAAAGGATCAACGACGCCATGCTGGATCAGGAAATCGAATCCATCATTGTATAGGATAATAGTGAGGCCACACCTGGAGTACTGCGTGCAGTTTTGGTCACCTTACTTAAGGAGGGATATACTAGCTTTGGAGGGGGTACAGAGACGATTCACTAGGCTGATTCCGGAGATGAGGGGGTTACCTTATGATGATAGATTGAGTAGACTGGGTCTTTACTCGCTGGAGTTCAGAAGGATGAGGGATGATCTTATAGAAACATTTAAAATAATGAAAGGGATAGACAAGATCGAGGCAGAGAGGTTGTTTCCACTGGTCGGGGAGACTAGAACTAGGGGGCACAGCCTCAAACTACGGGGGAGCCAATTTAAAACCGAGTTGAGAAGGAATTTCTTCTCCCAGAGGGTTGTGAATCTGTGGAATTCTCTGCCCAAGGAAGCAGTTGAGGCTAGCTCATTGAATGTATTCAAGTCACAGATAGATAGATTTTTAACCAATAAGAGTTATGGGGAGAGGGCGGGTAAGTGGAGCTGAGTCCATGGCCAGATCAGCCATGATCTTGTTGAATGGCGGAGCAGGCTCGAGGGGCTAGATGGCCTACTCCTGTTCCTAATTCTTATGTTATCACGCCCAACAGCCCAGCAAGGCCAGGCTCACCCAGCAGCCCTGCAGGGCCAACAACACGCCAGCCCAGCGAGGGCACAGCCAACACACCAGAGCAGACATTTGTATCGAGGCGGTCCACCAGGGAAAGAAAGGCTCCCGAGCGCCTCACCTTGTAAATAGTTTTCACTTTGACTTTGGAGGGGAGTGATGTTGTGTATCTGTAAAGCATGCACTCCCATGTTCCGCCACCAGGGAGCACATCCCCTGAAGTCCCAAGGAATCCCAGCATCCCTTGGGAGCACTGTATATAAGCCGGCCCCTAAGGCCTGTTCCTCATTCTGGAGTGTCTTATTAAAGACTGAGGTCACTGTTACTTTAACCTCCCTGTGTGCAGCCTCATCTGTGTTAGGAACACAATACTCTTCTTGGCAACCCGTAACAAGTGGGGTGCCGCAGGAATCAGTGCTGGGACCCCAACTATTTACAATCTATATTAACGACTTGGAAGAAGGGACTGAGTGTAACGTAGCCAGGTTTGCTGATGATACAAAGATAGGAGGAAAAGCAATGTGTGAGGAGGACACAAAAAATCTGCAAAAGGACATAGACAGGCTAAGTGAGTGGGCAAAAATTTGGCAGATGGAGTATAATGTTGGAAAGTGTGAGGTCATGCACTTTGGCAGAAAAAAATCAAAGAGCAAGTTATTATTTAAATGGAGAAAGATTGCAAAGTGCCGCAGTACAGCGGGACCTGGGGGTCCTGGTGCATGAAACACAAAAGGATAGTATGCAGGTACAGCAAGTGATCAGGAAGGCCAATGGAATCTTGGCCTTTATTGCAAAGGGGATGGAGAAATACCATCAACGATGTCTTCGCAAGATCCTGCAAATCCCCTGGGAGGACAGACGCACCAACATCAGCGTCCTCGACCAGGCCAACATCCCCAGCATCGAAGCACTGACCACACTCGACCAGCTCCGCTGGGCAGGGCCACATTGTCCGCTGCCAGATACAAGACTCCCAAAGCAAGCACTCTACTCGGAACTCCTTCACGGCAAACGAGCCAAAGGTGGGCAGAGGAAACGTTACAAGGTCACCCTCAAAGCCTACCTGATAAAGTGCAACATCCCCATTGACACCTGGGAGTCCCTGGCCAAAGACCAGTCCGCCCTAAGTGGAGGAAGTGCATCCGGGAGGGCGCTGAGCACCTCGAGTCTCATCGCCGAGAGCGTGCAGAAACCAAGCGCAGGCAGCGGAAGGAGCGTGCGGCAAACCAGTCCCACCCTCCCCTTCCCTCAACCACTGTCTGTCCCACCTGTGACAGGGACTGTGGTTCCCGTATTGGACTGTTCAGCCGCCTAAGGACTCATGCTAAGAGTGAAAGCAAGTCTTCCTCGATTGCGAGGGACTGCCTATGATGATGTGTTTACATATGCATGGACGCCGAGCATCGGATGAGATCATAATTTAAACGGGCCTGAGTGGGGAATTCACCTGGTATTAAAATTGGAGCTGCTGGCAGCAATTTCGCTCCCCTCCCCTCCCCTCCCAGAAGCAAACCTGTCGTCCCCCCCCCCCCCCCCCCCCCGAGTGTTGTATTGAAGTGTGCTCAAGCCCTGGTGGTCGCAAAAATAAAGACTTGCATTTATATAGTGCCTTTCACCACCACTGGACATCTCAAAGCGCTTTACAGCCAATGAAATACTTTTAGAGTGTAGTCACTGTTGTAATGTGGGAAACGCGGCAACCAATTTGTGCACAGCAAGCTCCCACACACAGCAATATGATAATGACCAGATCATCTGTTTTAGTGATGTTGATTGAGGAATAAATATTTGCCAGGACACCAGGGAGAACTCCCCTGCTCTTCTTCGAAATAGTGCCGTGGGATCTTTTACATCCACCTGAGAGAGCAGACGGCCCCTCCGACAGTGCGGGGCTCCCTCAGTACTGCCCCTCCGACAGTGCGGCGCTCCCTCCGACAGTGTGGCACTCCCTCAGTACCGCCCCTCTGACAGTGTGGCGCTCCCTCAGTACTGCCCCTCTGACAGTGCGGCACTCCCTCAGTACTGCCCCTCCGACAGTGCGGCGCTCCCTCAGTAGTGTACTGGAGTGTCAGCCTAGATTCTTGTGCTCAAGTCCCTGAATTGGGACTTGAACCCACAACCTTCTGACTCAGAGGCGAGGGTGTTGCCCACTGAGCCACAGCTGACACGATCCATAGTGAAACACTCAATAAATTGTATTAATAACCCGATCATGTCGGCTGTACAACCTTTACACCACAGCTCCAAAATGGTTATGAAAACTGATGACTGGTACTTGTAGTAACAGAATCTGCCGACATAGCACAGTGCAAAGGAGACATTCAAAATGGGTGGCGTACTAAACGTGATATATACCGGGCGTTTTCCCCAAGCTATCTCCCTTCTGGTATGCCTCCCAAGTGGCCATTCTTCATGTGTTACCCCGGATCATAGAATGCTATAGCACCGAAGGCCATCCGGCCTGTCGAGCCTGAGCCGGCTCTTAGAAATGGCTATCCAATCAGTCCCACTCCCCCCCGATCTTTCCCTGTCGTACTGCAATTGTTTTCCAGTATTTATCCAATTCCCGGTTTGAAAGTTACTATTGAATCTGCTCCCACCGCCCTTTCAGGCAGCGCGTTCCTGATCACAACAACTCGCTGCGTAAAGAAAAATATTTCCTCATCTCCCCCTCTGGTTCCATCGCCAATTATTGTCAATCTGTGTCCCTCTGGTAACTGACCCTCCTGCCCCGAGAACAGTTTCGCCTTATTGACTATCAAAACCCCCCATTATTTTGAACACCTCGATCAAATCTCCCCTTAACCTTCTCTGCTCCGAGGAGAACAATCCCAGCTTCTCCAGGTAATTGAATTCCCTCCTCCCTGGTAACATTCGAGCTAATCTCCTCTGCACCCTCTCTTACAGTGTTAACATCTTTTTTGCAACTTCTCCAGTGCCTCTGTATCCTTTTTGTAATATGGAGACCAGAACTGTGCACAGTGCTCCAAGTGTGGCCCAACCAAGGTTGTGTACAACTCCCACATAACTTCCCTGCTGCTCAGTTCTATTCTCTCGAAATGAACCCCAGTGCTTGGCCATTTTTTATGGCCTTGTGAACCTGCATTGCTATTTGTAGTGATTTGTGAATGTGTATCCCTGGATCCATTTGCTCCTCTATCCCATTTAGACTGTTATTATCCCAGGAGTATACGACCTCCTTATTCCTACCAATATGCCCCACCTCACACTTACCTACGTGGAAATGAATTTGCCACCTTCACGCCCGTTCTGCCTGTTCCCGCCACACCGTGTGGTGTTGGGCCACTTACCCACCGAGTTCCCAGGTTCTTCCGTTTGTGTCGAGGTGTCTGGTGACAGGGCAGAAGGGTCGATAACCCGGGGGCACAGATTTAAGGTGAGGACCGGAGACGACTTGAGGGAAAACATTTCTCATGCAGTGAGTGGTTAGAGTTTGGAACGCACTGCCTGGATACAGATTCAATAGCAGCCTTCAAAAGGGAATCGGAAAGTACGTGAAGGAGAAATAACTGCAGGGCTACGGGGAAAGAGTGGGGGAGGGTAGGACTAACTGGGCTGCTCTTCGAAAGAGCGGGGCAGGCTCAAGGGGCCGAATGGCCTTCTGTGCTGTACTATTCAACGTGGCCTCATCATGTCCCTGGATGAGAGGAAGCAAACAGACAGGTTGCCCACTCCAGACGCTTGCTATGTGTGGTCATGGTGCGAAGACAGGACTAGTGTCAGCTGTCAGGCCCTCCATAACTTTATCGGCACAACAGCAGCTGCTCTCTGTTACATCGGATATACGACACAGAAACAGGCCATTCGGCCCAAACAGTCGTTGACTGCCCGTCCGTCTGGGTTCTCTCACTGTTTAAAACGTGGGGGATTTTTTTATTAATAAATTCAAACATTTCAAAAAGCCAATCATTAGAAATGAATTACTTCGAAGCCATAGTTTGGTTTGTCAGCTGTGGCCCAGTGGGCCAGGTCAGTGATTGGAGCGTGGGCAGGTACAGCAGGAGTGGCGAGAGACTGTGGAGGGATGTGACCGGGGCCCGGGAGAGGCGAGGGCCCAGGGGCAGCACGGGACCAGCCCACACTGCGATATGTGAGCTCACTGGGTCCGTGCAGCAGAGCTGGTCTCCAGTCGTCCTGGTTAACCCTTGCCACTGGACCAAGACCTCGCTCTGTCAAGCCCCGTGTGGTGGCTGGTGTACAACGGTCACCCCATGTTAAACAATCCACCCACAGGCATCTTCCACCCTTCAGGATGTAGTTCAGGATCCGGAATATTAGGTCCTTCATCCCTTTTTGGCGTGGAAGCAAGTCATCCTCGCTTCAAGGGACTGCCTCTGATGAGTGGGTAGCACTTTCTCTCACCTTTGAGTCAGAAGTTGTGGGTTCAACTCCCATTCCAGGGTCTTGAGCACAAAAACAAATCCAGGCTGACACTAACACAGTGCTGAGGGAGCGCTGCACTGTCGGAGGTGCCATCTTTCGGATGAGACGTTAAACCGAGGCCCCGTCTGCTCTCAAGTGGGCGTAAAAGATCCCATGGCACTATTTCAAAGAGCAGGGGAGTTATCCCCGGTGTCCTGGGGCCAATATTTATCCCTCAATCAACATAACAAAATAAAACAGATTATCCAGCCAAGATCACATGGCTGTTTGTGGGAGCTTGCTGTGTGCAAATTGGCTGCTGCGTTTCCCACATTACAACAGTGACCACACTCCAAAAAGTACTTCATTGGCTGTAAAGCGCTTTGGGACGTCTGGTGGTCGTGAAAGGCACTATATAAATCCAAGTCTTTTTAATTATTTGAGTGAGGGCAGTGGCAGGTCAAGAAATCCATCTTAAGGCTCTGTCGGGTTTTTTCCCACTTGTTCTCAACCACAGACACTTATCACTTCAGAGATTTACATGCTATAATCTTGTAATGAGATAATTTTTTCTAAATGTCATGGACTAAGAATAGATTTTATACACACAGTACTTAGTTCCTGATTACTATATACCACAACCTTACATTTGTTATCAAAGTGGGTTACGCAAACGAAGTTGCTCCATATTGTTTGCTGGGATGCACCGTGCACAGTAATGCATGAGTCCAGTGTTAAACCTCAACAAACTTTGCTCTTCGTGGCAATCCTGAGCTTATCATTCTTATCATTCCATCTATCGCCAGTGGGTCAGAATCATCGTCAACACCAGGGAATGTTTCCCAGCCTTCAGTGAGGACATATCTCATACCGGTCAGCACCCAGCGCCCACACAGGGTCAGCACTCAGCACCCACACAGGGTCAGCACCCAGCACCCACACCGGTCAGCACCCAGCACCCACACACAGGGTCAGCACCCAGCACCCACACACAGGGTCAGCACCCAGCACCCACACACAGGGTCAGCACCCAGCACCCACACACAGGGTCAGCACCCAGCACCCATACAGGGTCAGCACTCAGCACCCACACACAGGGTCAGCACTCAGCACCCACACACAGGGTCAGCACCCAGCACCCACACAGGGTCAGCACTCAGCACCCACACACAGGGTCAGCACCCAGCACCCACACACAGGGTCAGCACCCAGCACCCACACACAGGGTCAGCACCCAGCACCCACACAGGGTCAGCACTCAGCACCCACACACAGGGTCAGCACTCAGCACCCACACACAGGGTCAGCACCCAGCGTCCACACACAGGGTCAGCACCCAGCACCCACACACAGGGTCAGCACCCAGCACCCACACACAGGGTCAGCACTCAGCACCCACACACAGGGTCAGCACTCAGCACCCACACACAGGGTCAGCACTCAGCACCCACACACAGGGTCAGCACTCAGCACCCACACACAGGGTCAGCACCCAACACCCACACACCGGGTCAGCACCCACACAGTGTCAGCACCCACACACCGGGTCAGCACCCATCACCCACACCGGGTCAGCACCCAGCACCCACACACCGGGTCAGCACTCACACAGTGTCAGCACCCACACACCGGGTCAGCACCCAACACCCACACACCGGGTCAGCACCCACACAGTGTCAGCACCCACACACCGGGTCAGCACCCAGCACCCACACACAGGGTCAGCACTCAGCACCCACACACAGGGTCAGCACTCAGCACCCACACACAGGGTCAGCACCCAGCACCCACACAGGGTCAGCACCCAGCACCCATACACAGGGTCAGCACCCAGCACCCACACACCGGGTCAGCACCCACACAGTGTCAGCACCCACACACCGGGTCAGCACCCAGCACCCACACACAGGGTCAGCACCCAGCACCCACACAGTGTCAGCACCCACACACCGGGTCAGCACCCACACAGTGTCAGCACCCACACACCGGGTCAGCACCCAGCACCCACACACAGGGTCAGCACCCAGCACCCACACAGTGTCAGCACCCACACACCGGGTCAGCACCCAGCACCCACACCGGGTCAGCACCCAGCACCCACACACAGGGTCAGCACCCAGCACCCACACACAGGGTCAGCACCCAGCACCCACACACAGGGTCAGCACCCAGCACCCACACACAGGGTCAGCACCCAGCACCCACACACCAGGTCAGCACCCACACAGTATCAGCACCCACACACCGGGTCAGCACCCAGCACCCACACACCGGGTCAGCACCCACACAGGGTCAGCACCCAGCACCCACACAGGGTCAGCACCCAGCACCCACACACAGGGTCAGCACCCAGCACCCACACACAGGGTCAGCACCCAGCACCCACACACAGGGTCAGCACCCAGCACCCACACACAGGGTCAGCACTCACACAGTGTCAGTACCCACACACTGGGTCAGCACCCACACACCGGGTCAGCACCCAGCACCCACACAGGGTCAGCACCCAGCACCCACACACAGGGTCAGCACTCAGCACCCACACACAGGGTCAGCACCCAGCACCCACACACAGGGTCAGCACCCAGCACCCACACAGTGTCAGCACCCAGCACCCACACAGTGTCAGCACCCAGCACCCACACAGGGTCAGCACCGAGGAGTCAGCACCTTCAGGAGGAGGGGAGAAAGTTGAAAACACTTCAAAAAGGCAAGGTGGTGAAAAAATAAGGAAGTTCTGCATAAATACGTAAAGGAATTATCACAATGTCATAAACGGTTTGTTCCAGATGTGATAACATTTATTGGGCTCATGTACTCAGGCCATTAGTCACTGAATTTTGCAACACGATCGTGCGATTGTCTGAGATTTTATATTTATTTCTGTTCCTCAAGGTCATCGGTTGTCAGTTCCAAAATCCTCTCTCTGTGTACAGACTGAATCATAGACCCGTCACCCTCCCGGAGTTGTATTGAAGTTTGCTATTTAAAAAAAGGTCTTATTTGCATAAGTTACAGATTTATTAAAGTCTGCAGCGGTCCCCATACACTCGGTACGAACTGACACTGGTACAAAACCGTATTTCCTGTCATCGATCAACAACGAATGGATTCTACATCTTACCAACCACTGTTCTCAGTGTCATGTAGGCAATACAGTATGAGGGAGTGCCGCACTGTCAGAGGGGCAGTACTGAGGGAGCGCAGCACTGTCGGAGGGGCAGTACTGAGGGAGTGCCGCACTGTCGGAGGGGCAGTGCTGAGGGAGCCCCGCACTGTCGGAGGGGCAGTGCTGAAGGAGCCCCGCACTGTCGGAGGGGCAGTACTGAGGGAGCGCCGCACTGTCGGAGGGGCAGTACTGAGGGACCCCGCACTGTTGGAGGGGCAGTACTGAGGGAGTGCCGCACTGTCGGAGGGGCAGTACTGAGGGAGTGCCGCACTGTCGGAGGGGCAGTGCTGAGGGAGCGCCGCACTGTCGGAGGGGCAGTGCTGAGGGACCCCGCACTGTTGGAGGGGCAGTACTGAGGGAGTGCCGCACTGTCGGAGGGGCAGTACTGAGGGAGCGCCGCACTGTCGGAGGGGCAGTGCTGAGGGAGCGCCGCACTGTCGGAGGGGCAGTGCTGAGGGAGCGCCGCACTGTCGGAGGGGCAGTACTGAGGGAGTGCCGCACTGTCAGAGGGGCAGTACTGAGGGAGCGCCGCACTGTCGGAGGGGCAGTACTGAGGGAGCGCCGCACTATCGGAGGGGCAGTACTGAGGGAGCGCCGCACTGTCGGAGGGGCAGTACTGAGGGAGCGCCGCACTGTCGGAGGGGCAGTGCTGAAGGAGCCCCGCACTGTCGGAGGGGCAGTACTAAAGGAGCCCCGCACTGTCGGAGGGGCAGTACTGAGGGAGCGCCGCACTGTCGGAGGGGCAGTACTGAGGGAGCGCCGCACTGTCGGAGGGGCAGTACTGAGGGAGCGCCGCACTGTCGGAGGGGCAGTACTGAGGGAGCGCCGCACTGTCGGAGGGGCAGTACTGAGGGAGTGCCGCACTGTCGGAGGGGCAGTACTGAGGGAGCGCCGCACTGTCGGAGGGGCAGTACTGAGGGAGCGCCGCACTGTCGGAGGGGCAGTACTGAGGGAGCGCCGCACTGTCGGAGGGGCAGTACTGAGAGGCGCCGCACTGTTGGAGGTGCCATCTATTGGATGAGACATTAAACCGAGGCCCCGTCTGCTCTCTCAAGTGAATGATAAAGATCCCATGGTACTATTTCGAAAGAGAGCAGGGGAGTTATGCTCGGTGTCCTGGCCAATATTTATCCCTCAATCAAAATAACAAAAAAAAAGATTATCTGGTCATTATCACATTGCTGTTTGTGGGAGCTTGCTGTGAACAAGTTGGCTGCCGCGTTTCCCACATTACAACAGTGCCTACACTCCAAAAAGTATTTCACTGGCTGTAAAGTGCTTTGAGATGTCTGGTGGTTGTGAAAGGCACTATATAAATGCAAGTCTTTCATAGAAACATAGAAAATAGGTGCAGGAGTAGGCCATTCGGCCCTTCGAGCCTGCACCGCCATTCAATGAGTTCATGACTGAACATGCAACTTCAGTACCACATTCCTGCTTTCTCGCCATACCCCTTGATCCCCCTAGTAGTAAGGACTTCATCTAACTCCTTTTTGAATATATTTAGTGAATTGGCCTCAACAACTTTCTGTGGTAGAGAATTCCACAGGTTCACCACTCTCTGGGTGAAGAAGTTTCTCCTCATCTCGGTCCTAAATGGCTTACCCCTTACCCTTAAACTGTGACCCCTGGTTCTGGACTTCCCCAACATTGGGAACATTCTTCCTGCATCTAACCTGTCTGAACCCGTCAGAATTTTAAACGTTTCTATGAGGTCCCCTCTCATTCTTCTGAACTCCAGTAAATACAAGCCTAGTTGATCCAGTCTTTCTTGATATGTCAGTCCCACCATCCCGGGAATCAGTCTGGTGAACCTTCGCTGCACTCCCTCAATAGCAAGAATGTCCTTCCTCAAGCTAGGAGACCAAAACTGTACACAATACTCCAGGTGTGGCCTCACCAAGGCCCTGTACAACTGTAGCAACACCTCCCTGCCCCTGTACTCAAATCCCCTCGCTATGAAGGCCAACATGCCATTTGCTTTTTTAACCGCCTGCTGTACCTGCATGCCAACCTTCAATGACTGATGTACCATGACACCCAGGTCTCGTTGCACCTCCCCTTTTCCTAATGTCACCATTGAGATAATAGTCTGTCTCTCTGTTTCCACCAAAGTGGATAACCTCACATTTATCCACATTATACTTCATCTGCCATGCATTTGCCCACTCACCTAACCTATCCAAGTCACTCTGCAGCCTCATAGCATCCTCCTCGCAGCTCACACTGCCACCCAGCTCACACTGCCACCCTTACTCACTTTGTGTTGTGAACGAGTCAATGTTCCAGTCCATTGTTACTGACTAGTCTTTGAAAGAGGGCCCCCATCCCAAAAGGGCCTGTTGTTCAGGGCCATTCGGCCTCATGGTGCTGCAGAGCCACACATTGATCATAGAAACATCGAAATTTACAGCGCAGGAGGCCATTCCGGCCCATCGTGTTCGCGCCGGCCGACAAAGAGCCGCACGGCCCTCGGTCAGCAGCCCTGAAGGTTACATATAAACCTATGAACAATGACGGAAAGGTAAAGAGCACCCAGCCCAACCAGTCCGCCTCACACAACTGTGACACCCCTTATACTGAAACATTCTACACTCCACCCCAACCGGAACCACGTGATCTCCTGGGAGAGGCCAAAACCAGATAAAAACCCAGGCCAATTTAGGGAAAAACAAATCTGGGAAAATTCCTCTCCGACCCATCCAGGCGATCGACACTAGACCAGGAGATCACCCTGGCCGTATTCTATTCCCTGCAGTACTTACCATTATATCTGCGCCGTCCAACAAAAGGTCATCCAGTCTAATCCCAATTACCAGCTCTAGGTCTGTAACCCTGCAGGTTACTGCACTTTAAGTGCCCATCCAACCATCTCTTAAAAGTGGTGAGGGTTTCTGCATCCACCACTCTTCCAGGCAGCGAGTTCCAGATCCCCACAACCCTCTGCGTAAAGAAGCCACCCTCAAATCCTCTCTAAACCTTCCAACCAACCACCTTAAAACTATGCCCCCTCGTAATAGACCCTTCCACCAATGGAAATAGGCCCTTACTATCCACTATGTCCAGGCCCCTCAATATTTTGTACACCTCAATGAGGTCTCCTCTCAACCTCCTCTGTTCCAATGAGAACAAACCCAGCCTATCCAATCTGTCCTCATAACTAAGATTCTCCATTCCAAGCAGCATCCTAGTAAATCTCCTCTCCACCCTCTCTAGTGCAATCACGTCCTTCCTATAATACGGCGACCTAAACTGCACGCAGTACTCCAGCTGTGGCCTAACCAAAGTATTATACAATTTAAGCATAACCTCCCTGCTCTTATATTCTAAGCCTCAGCCAATAAAGGCAAGCATTCCGTATGCCTTCTTAACCACCTTATCCACCTGGCCTGCTACTTTCAGGGATCTGTGGACAAGCACTCCAAGGTCCCTTTGTTTATCTACACTATTAAGTGGCCTACCGCTTAATGTGTTCACCCTTTCCTTATTAGCCTTCCCAAAGTGCATCACCTCACACTTCTCTGAATTAAATTCCATTTGCCACTGCTCTGCCCACCTGACCAGTAGATTGATATCCTCCTGCAGCCCATGACTTTCCTCTTCATTAAAATTGGCTGTGTGGTTGATAGTGTCATCTGCAAACTTCTTAATCATACTCCCTATATTCAAATCTAAATCGTTGATATATACCACAAAAAGCAAGGGACCCAGTACTGAGCCCTGCGGAACCCCACTGGAAACATCCTTCCAGTCACAGAAACATCCATCAACCATTACCCTTTGCTTCCTACCTCCAAACCAATTTTGGATCCAACTTGACACTTTGCCCTGCATCCCAATGGCTTCAACCTTCGTGACCAGTCTACCACGTGGGACCTTATCAAAAGCTTTGCTAAAGTCTATATACACTACATCGTACGCACTACCCTCATCGACCCTCCTGGTTACCTCCTCAAAAAGTTCAATCAGGTTAGTCAAACATGATCTTCCCTTAACAAATCCGTGCTGACTGTCCCTAATTAATCCGTTCCTTTCCAAATGCAGATTTATCCTGTCTTTCAGGATTTTTTCCAATAATTTTCCCACCACTGGACATGCTGCCAATAACCGTAAGCAACACTGACCTTCCCATTCGCAGACTTGACAAACCCTCCGGCCATTCTGGGAAACAGCAGCCCCTAGTTATCGCGATCGGTAACATAGTGGTGGTGTTACTGGACCAGTAATTCAGAGACCGAGACAAATGATCCAGAGACGTGAGTTCAAATCCCACCGCGGCCACTGGGGAATTTAAATTCAGTTAATTAAACAAATCTGGAATAAAAAGCCAGTATCAGCGATGGTGAGCATGAAACTATCGGATTGTCGTAAAAACCCATCTGGGTCAACTAATGCCCCTTTAGGGAAGGAAATCTGCCACCCTTACCCTATAGGTGGCCTATAGGTGACTCCAGACCCACAGCAATGTGGTTGACCCTTAAATGACCCTCTGGAATGGCCCCTCAGTTATACCAAACCGCTCCGACAAAGTGGGAGTAACACGGACTGCAGCGGTTCAAGAAGGCGGCTCACCACCACCTTCTCAAGGGGCAATAAATGCCGGCCTTGCCAGCGACGCCCACATCCCGTGAACGAATTGTTAAAAAGCTGGTATCGACCCGCTATCCAGACGGACGGGATTGTGGGGTGCCCCCTCATCACTGACCCAGCAGCAGGGGTGCCAGGCCTCGCCCTCCCTCCCTCGGAGACAGTGGGCAGCGACCGACCCAATCCGCACAGGCCATGGGCAATGTGGCCTTCCGCTCCACAAGTGGACGATGAGGGAGGACCCGAAGTGCGACTGTGGCCATGAGTCGCAGACCGCGGAACACATCACATCGACCTGCCCACTGCGATCTGCTGCGGGAGGGACCTCATTTTCCCCACTCGGCATCTCAGGAGGCCGGCGAATGGAGAGCCAAACGAGACGAGACGAGACGTCATACCTTGGTGTCATCCTGAAATAATGAGCTTCCGGCCACATATTCGCAGTATAACTCCCTCAGTACTGCCCCTCCGACAGTGCGGGGCTCCCTCAGTACTGCCCCTCCGACAGTGCGGCACTCCCTCAGTACTGCCCCTCCGACAGTGCGGCACTCCCTCAGTACTGCCCCTCCGACAGTGCGGCGCTCCCTCAGTACTGCCCCTCCGACAGTGCGGCAGTCGCAGTCAAAGATAAAAGCGGCGGGGTATAAAGACGCAGGAATCAGTCGCTTCACAGAACAGGCTGGTACTCCTTTATTACTCTGAAGGGTGGCCCATGCCCAGGAACAATCACGTCAGCCAAGGCCTGCACCTTCTCTCTGTGCTGCGCCTGGAGCTGGGGGTCCTCGCTCAGTTGCTGCCAGCTGCCGTCATCGCCCTCTCGTTCAAACAGGTCCCCGCACACCACCACCGTGCCCTGCTCCGTGCCCCGCACCAGGACGCTGACGTCACTGCCGCAGTGGCCGGGGGTGGCGAAGACCTCGAGGTGCTCGTCGATGGTGAACGGCAGGCCGGCGCGGAAGTCATGGCTCAGGTAGATGTCCCCCCTGCAGATGTCGTAGGACACGATGAAGGTGGCGTCGGGGAACAGGTTGAGGTTGCCCACGTGGTCGGAGTGGCCGTGGGTGCAGACCACGAAGGAGACGTCCTTGGGCTCGAGGCCATGTCTCGCCAGGCTCTGCAGTATCACCTCCCTGTCCCAAGGGTTCCCGGTGTCCACCATCACCACCCGCGGACCTTTAACCAGGGTGATGGAGCCATCGGCTCTGGTGTTGCCGTCTTGGCCCGTGTAGGCGTAGCCCTCTTTGATGACAAAAACCGAGTAAGGGTCGCCCAATATGGCGGGTGCGGCCACTGGCTGTGTCCGAATTTTTAAAGCAACACTCATGGTCACACGGCGACGCTGGATAACCGAGAGGAAACTTCAAACGCAACCCAACGGATGTCAACAGATGTTCTTATCCTGCTTCAAGACAAAAAGAAAAGGCATTGAAAACCAAATAAAGCGGCTGCACAAAGCTCGAGACATTCCTGCTTAAATACAATGAGTCTGTATTTGTGTGGCTAGTGGCTGTGGTCAGTGGTCAGCACTCTCTCTCGCCTGGGTCAGAAACACGGAAAATAGGTGCAGGAGTCGGCCATTCGGCCCTTCGAGCCTGCACCGCCATTCAATAAGATCATGGCTGAACATTCCCTCAGTATCCCTTTCCTGCTTTCAGGCTGGTTGTGGGTTCAAGTCCCACTCCAGGCCGACACTCCCAGTGCAGTGCTGATGTCCCACAGCAAGCAGGACAGTGACCAAGGGTTAGTGACTGGGCCGTTTCCCACCCCCTCACCATCACCCCAAGTGTTGCAGAGACATGTCTGTTCCTCCCGCTAATAGGAAGACTCGCATTGATACAGTGCCTTCCAGAGCAGACGGGGCCTCGGTTTAACCTCTTATCCAAACAGCACTGCTAACTGAGCTGGAGGGGAGCCCTGGTACACACAGGTTTAACCAGGATTCTATTTGCTTTGTACACACAGCATTAACAAAGGTAATACATTTCTCTCTCCC